>NW_010261581.1:6684-7032 GCF_000690775.1 Eurypyga helias
CACCTCCATCGATCCGAGATGGGGCTGGAGCATCCCTCTCCCTCCAGCAAGGAGGGTGTCCCCTCTTCGCAGACCCTTCCCCGGATAAGATGCTGAGGGTAAGGAGAAAGGAGGGAACCCCACGCCCCCCACTCACCCCAGAAATCACGGTCCCTGGGCATGTTGTGCCTCCCAAAAGCCCCGCGGCTTCTCCTCCGTGGGGCAAAAAGGGGGGAGTGAAAGGGGGAAAGAAAAACGTGGCTTACCGGGATAACCGACGGACGGATGTAACAAATCCATGCCCGAGGTTGTGAGACTCAGGCCATTGACTGCGTAAGGTGGTTGCTTAAGATAAGACATCATGCTAAA
>NW_010261582.1:0-1608 GCF_000690775.1 Eurypyga helias
GCTCAGAATCAACTCATGGTATGCTGAAATAAATAAAACCAAAGCAGGTATCGGCAGCCTGCAGTCACCAGCAGGAGCGAGGGTGCGACAGCGACACAGAGAAGCAGCCAAAAGCTAAAACTAAGGGGTTATTCGAGGTGAGGGGGAAGAGGGCGGCGTGGGTGGAGGGGAGATGCCATCGACAACACAAAGAACAAACACTGAACACACTGCTCCTAGGCCCATTCCAGCTCAGAGGGGCTCCGCCGAATCCGCGGTTCCCACATCCCAGGTTTTGATGCTTCTGGCACAGATGGTGCGAGCCTCTGCTTTTAGCGGGAGTGTTCAGAAAGCTAAAGGACGTGCACTAAATTTATCAAAAAACTCAAAACCCATCGACAAAACCCAACCTGCCAACAGCTGGATTATCCGCAGTGGGATACAGCACGGGAGGGTCGAGCCAGAGAGTTGGTGGCACAATTGGAAACGGCCATTTTCCTCTTCCTTCAAAAAATAATAAATATATGCAGCCACACAAAGCAGCAACAGAGGTGGCAAGAGGTAAATTCGCTCTCCATGCTACCAGCCGATCAGCTTTTTTTCTTGGAGGAGGAAAAATGTCTAATTCACTGGAACAAAAAAAAGCGGCATGCAGGATCCCTTCCCAGTCCAGCCCACTGAGAAACGAAACGGAAGGAAAAACACTGCACGGAAGGCACGAACACGAAGGGACAGCCCAGACACGCTGCTCCAGGGCCGAGTGCATCGACAGCCCCTTGGGATCTGGCTCCCAGCACGTCAGCCGCGGGGCACACGCGTGATCACGCAGCCTTTGCTCTTCTCCGTGGGCTTCCCCGCAGGGGCCAGCGTCAGCGTGCAAAAAACCAAGAATTCAAGTGCTGCTTGTGCTACAGCCCTGAGGGGACCACGCTCTGGGTAGCAGAGCACAGGAAGGAGGAGGAGGAGGAGGCAGGCCCTAGCTATTGCCCTCACCCAGTCAAGGGCAGCAAGGAAAATGGACAACAGAAGAGCTGAAGGCCTTGGCCTTTCCTCCCATGCTGAAATAAATCCTGCAAAACACACCCGCCTCAGCAGAAACGTGTTCTTCAGCGAGCTAAAGCTCCTCCTCCTCGGACTCAATTTCACCTCTGGTTGAAAGTGAAAACTTCTTCCGAAGGATACGGCTTTCCCAAGGGTTAAAAATGAAAGGCTGGTTACGTCCTGGCGCTGGCGAGTGCTCGCTAAGGCGGTTTACAGACCGGCTGGAAACCTACGCTCGGAAAATCAATCTTAAAAGCACGGGCTTGGCGAGTACAGGCATCCTCTCACTCAAAGGAAAAGGCAACCGAACCGGCGTGTCCGGCCGAGGTGAATCGGGCAGAGGAACGGGAGGAGCTGGAATGGGCAGGAGGTCAGTGCGCTGGGTACTGCTCAGCTAGAGAACTGAGTGGGTTTACTTGCCTGTTTGAATTATCTCAGCCCCATTTATGACCTGTAATTTAACACAGCGGAGATGTCACTTGCAGCAGCAACTGGGCTCTCGTACTCTTTGCAGCTCCGCTGCTCCAAGGACAGAGTTTAGCTCAGGGAGGCGCAGGGATAGCCTCCGGAACACTGCGGGAACGCGGC
>NW_010261583.1:0-4294 GCF_000690775.1 Eurypyga helias
GGGGGCAGGGGCCAGCCCGCAGCACGACGCGGCTCTCCCCACCCCCTCTGCTCACCCGTTTCCACAAGACAGCTCAGTTCCTTACGCTTTTGGAAAGATTGACGGTCTGAACGTGAAGCTCTTGCGTGGCTGGGGAAACATGGTTCTCATTTCTTCTCCTGGGGAAGCATTGGCCTTGTCAGCAGTTTTGCAGAGGAAGCAGACATGTAAAAATTGTGGGTGGATGATTTATTTTGGGAGTCTTGTGTGATTTGTTGGAAAAGGAGATAGGTGGAAGGAGGGATGTTCTTCAGGGTATGAAATCTTCTTTTAAAAAAGCTAACCCGTGGGGACAGTCTATAAAGTACAGGATGTTAATATATGCATGGACTGACATGCAGAGCTTCTCTTCCATTGAATTAAACTAGGCTGTGCTAGCTGTTTCAGACTGGTGTGTGTGGACAGCTGTGCAGTAATTTGAAGTTATTCTGAACTCATTATTCACCGGCTAATCTGCAAATTGGCCTGAGAGAAATTTAAACTTGTTTAAAAAATACTGTCCCTATGGCAAAACCCCTCATTAAAGCTCTGAATATTCTTTGTATCAGTGGGTCCAGACCTTTCTTTGAAGCTCTTGTCCTTTATTTTTCCCATTCAAAGCTTTTGTAGGAAAGAAGGAACTGGGATATGTAAAACTGTTTTGATTGGGGGTGGAGGGACTTCAGCTTGTTCTTAAGATAAATTCTTGTAGTTTTATGTGGTAACATTCAACTGCTCGGTGGCCTTGGGTAAAGCATGACCATCTGGGCTGAAATGCAGACATGTCTGAGGGTTGAGGAAGCAGTGTCTTCTATTACGCAAGGCAATCGGCTAGAGTTTGTCATAACTCTGCTGTTAATTATGTTGATTATGCGTTACCTTTTTTCATGCACTTTCCAATTTATAAAGGGCCTGGTACTACAAATAGGACCATACAGCCTGGCGTTCAGTATTTGTGTCACAGTGAAAAGTTTCCCCTCCATGTCTCACCCCTTCAATGCATTGGCTTCCTGTAGCACTGCAGTCTTGGCTTCTGTGTGGTTGCTTCATGTGTGGCCTCTTTTGCATAGCAACTTAGCCAAAACGTTGTTATTCACGTTCAGGTATCATCCATGTCCCTATTTTGTGCCGAGATTGTGGGATTCAGCTTATTTTTCATTAAATCTGTTGTTTTCTTTTTGTCTTTGGCAGAAAATGGGAAATACTTGTAAAAATTAATCTTGATTTTTAGGTCTAAATTTTCTCTTATGTTCTGGGACACTCTGTTCCAAAATTGAGGTTTGGTTTTCTTTCATTAATGTTAATCCCCAACACATGTGCGTCTTCATAAAATTACAATAAAATATTGTAATAGTTTTGTTTTCCCATTTGACGGGGAAAGGAACTAAACATGGCTATTAGATTCAACTGGCATCCTATTGAAGATGGATACTATATTTCTATTGACTGTTCCCTGGTACTGCAGCATCTGCAAACCTCGTAATAATTTTACAGATGAACACACCTCCAAAACACAGGTAAAGCCTGTAACTGGGGTTATGCCTCAGAGATGTTTCCCGAGAATTACCCCTGGTTTGCCCCATAAAGGTTAGGAAGCTGCACCTGAGATGACATTATCCCTTTCTCTGTGTATCTTCTTTTAAAAGATACTTAGTCTATTCTGTCAAGACTCTTCTTTTTTTTTTTTTTTTTTTAATATTACGAGTGCTGAACATAACAGAAATTTGAAAATAGGAGGGCTACACAGAACTGGGATCTCACTCAAGCACATCCAGAGCATAGGCAGTTAGCAACTCAGTACCAAGACTGAAATGTTTTGCTAATGCTCAGAAGTGCAGATAAAGTGAAAGAATATGTAGGAATTTGAAGCAGTAAACTGAGGCATTGATGGGGGATTTCAGCAGCAACCAATAGTGATATTCAAGGTTACAGTTTTTACAAAGAAAGTGACAACCAAAGAATGTAACTTAACCAAAGTCACATAGGGATTTTTTGGCTTCTGAATGCAACTATCTGTATTCCCATTCCCTTCTGCACTTCTGTTGACAGTGCTGATATGCATTGACAGTGGAGAATACAGCACAACATTTTTGTCTGCTTTGACCTAAGTCTCACCAGCAACCATCTTTCTCACCCTTTCTAGTTTGACACATTCCTGTGTTTCATGTTTACAGTTCTTGGCTCTACAGGTGAGTTGCAAGCCAAATACTGGGTCCAGTGCTAACACAGTCCAGCTGTAGAAGGGAAGCTTTAATTAAAAATCCTGGAGCAAAAATTCTTTGCTCCTGGAGGCTGGCAAGTGGGAAGAGAAATGAAATTTAGCTTGAGTTCTGTGTGGTTTCTTGTTTTTCGTATATGAAGATACATTCAGGCCACTGAGCAGCGCACTGGCATGAGTCTTTGCTGCCAGGTAAGACCTGTGCCTGTCTGGCTGCATGCCAAGGAAGCCATCTGTGTTGCATTTGGCCACAGCAGCCAAAAATACAGTGTGCTCAAGGTAAAAAAAGGCTGACCAAACATATTTTGGTATAAGTTGATTGAAATTGCTGGCATTAGGCACAGGATGACTTGAGGCAAACTTAGAATATGTGAATTATTTGAGCTAGACCTTTTTGAACGCTAAGCAAATGTTAATGTGTCAGCCCGATTCCCTCATATGGTAGGCAAGTATTATTTACTGTCTTCATTTAACTGACTGGAAAATTGAAATTTCAAGGGCTTCAACCTCAGTAATTTTGATATAAACTGGAACTAATTCTGTTTTTGTGGTGTTACTCCTTATTGATGCTGATGTAGGTGAAATTTGAAAGCAGCTTTTCCTTTCTGCCAGAGAAAACTGGGACAGCTTACACAAGCAGATGAATCTCCAAGAAACAATGGTGTGGTACCTGTTGATACTGGCAAATGTGCTAAAGTTTGATTCAAAATAGAGAGTCTTATTCATTGTTGCTGTGCTTATTCTGCTGATGCAACCTCTGCCTGGCTGATTACTGTTTGCTGGCTTCAAAAGTTAGCAGGTCTACAAAAGCATCTGTCAGCAAATAAAAAGCGAGGCTCTAAGGAAAGTGTTTTAAAACTACATCTGAAGCCTGCTGGAATTTGCATTAGATTTTTTTTCAGTTGCATCAGCTGGGACTCTATTGTGACTGCTTGACACTTACCATCTACTAATGCTGAATGGAATACTAATTGAGAGAGGTTTTAATAGAGATGTCAGCTATTCAAAGGATGGCATTTGACAAATGCTGGCAAGTATTTTTACAACAATTATTTTATATGAAGCTTTTCATGTAGACAAATCCCAAGGTGCTTTACATTAATCTTTTTTGGGGGGAGGGAGAGTTGTGATTTGCTCTTGCATTTGATCATTTGAAACTCTCTGACATTTTGTCTGTCATGATAAAAGTCCACTTATGAGGTCTGACAGGAAAAAGAAAAGCTTGTCTTCTGTGTGTGGGGTATTATGGAGCAATGATTCATTCCATAATGCAGCCAGTTAGTTTCTGTTGAGTTCTCTTGCCTCTGTCATCGATTTATTTGTGTTTTGAATTAACAGTGGATAGGGGATATGTGAATTTCTATCAGAAGGTGGTACATGAAATTACATCTAAGGTACAACACATACTGTCCTCCTTAAATAGAGAATACATCAAACAATAAAATCAATTAACCACATAGCTAATTGGAAATGGCTATAAAAATAAAAAAGGAAACAAACCAACATCATTCACTACCCTCTGAAATTCAAATGTCACCTCTAATGAGAAACATACTTAGTCTTGTAAGGCTACACTATTCAAGAACAATAAATTAGCAGGTTTTTTCTGTCTGTAGCTATGACTTGACCCGTAAAAACTCCAGCTAACCCAGAGGGAATAATGGTCTCAGTTGAATAAGCTGTTGCTGAGTGGCTCTCTCTGAAAGCAGGTCCTGGGCCCTGAAGATATTTTGGGCCTTAACTTGTTGCTTTGAAAGACAAAAGGTGCTTAAGAACTCTTCCAGCTTTGGTTGTTGCTTTAGAGGAAAGCTTAGTAGCCTCATGCTGTTGAAGACCTCAGAAGAAAACAACAAGGGATCAGATGTGATCACAGAGGGGAAACATTCAAATAGCATTTTACTAGTTGCTTTAATCCATCCAGTGGTTCATACAGCTACTTGATGTGCTTTTTACCATACTTAATGTAGTTATATCAGAGGACATTAGTAATAGTAGATTCCTACTTCCTACAGACAGAGAAAAAAAAAGTCAGTATTTTGAAGAATACCTCAGATTATG
>NW_010261583.1:4318-6713 GCF_000690775.1 Eurypyga helias
AAGATGACTTCTGTGCCTCTCCTGAAGGGAAAGAAAGGGTTAATGCATTGGTACACTGGATTTTTTTAATCACTTTAACTGTTATATGTAGGCAAAGCTTCAGTTTGTAAGGTGGTGTTTATTCAACATGCTCTAAGACATCAAATCGTATTGGTTCATTGGAGGCAATTACTTTAAACAACAACTCCCCTGTGTGGTGAAGTTTCCATTCCTGTAGTGATAATCCAGCAAAGTACTGCTAGGTCAACATCTTCTGCCTCTTGTCAGCTGAATACATGTAACACTTCAGTCTCAATTTGTCTCAGTTCTAGGATAAGATTTTTTTTTTTCTCAGAGGTATTACTGCAGTCTGGAATTTCCCCAAACTTGCATTTTGTGTCCAGTGCTTTATAATGAAAAGACTTATTTTGTTTGGTGTATCTACAACCACTTTGGGATCACATTTGATGTTTGAACAATCCGTATTCTTCCAGTGTGTTCAGATTTAGTTGTGTTTAATCAGTGCAGAATCAGCTTAACTGACATGATGTTGCAAGATTATATGAGGTGTTGTGAATCTACCTTATGATTTCGGTAAGAGATCTAATAAGAGCAGTTGGAGGGCTGATAGAATAAACTACTAAAACTCGTGCATAGCACCTCATCCAGTTTGGAATTAAGACCTACACTGGGGATGTAGGTAGGGCTCCTGCTCATGATCTCATAAAGCGGATGAGTCTGCAGCCCTCGAACAAAACAAAAGGCAAAATGGAAGAAACCCTTGATTATATTAAAAGGAAGCCCAGTTAAAATACTTAAAGATACATTACAGAACTATATCCTCTGTCAGCAGGGAGAGAAGGTTGAGCAAATCTTCTGTCATTTAGCATTTGATCCTATAAATACTTAAACGTCAGCCCTCCTGGAAGCAACACTGTACTACTTTCTAAAATAGCATTATGCTAGAAAGATGCTATTTAAATTTTTACTAATGCTGTACTGCAACTTGATATCTTTATGCCTCACTGATTAAAATGACTTCTTGTTAGAAAAATAAAAATTTGTCCTACATCTCCAAAAGACCAAGTTTTTAAAACAACAATGGGGGGAAAAAAATCCAAACTAAATACTAGTGACTGAAAGCTGTGGCTGTTTTCTGTAGGAACTCCTGTCCCACAATTCTACCAACTTTTCACCTATAGAAATTTTTTAGTATATAGAAATGTTTTCTGTTCACCTTAGCTCATGATTTCAGTTGAGCTGTTGTAGTGAGCAGATATCTGTTTTTCCTGCTTAGTTTTTCATATGGGGAGAGCCAAAGACATTGGTGTAACTTGTCTTGTAGAAAACACTTGTTACTTTCAAAACAATATTTTGAGACTTATTTTATAATACAGTTTCAAATATAAAACTACACATTCTGAAAGAAAGAACTTAAGTGCTGATCAAACCAAGTCTTTGAGGTTAAATGAGAAACTGTAATTTTAAATACTCTGCCTTTTGACCACTGCAGTCAAAATTCTGTCCTCAAGAATGTTTTAGTAGAGAGGACTTTATTTTTTCCCCCCCCCTGCTTTTTCTCAGTCTAAAAGAGTTCAGAGGTTCAAATAAAAAGTTTACTGAAGTCCATTTCTCAGGAAGCTGATTGGTATTTTGTTTGTTCAACTTCAGTTCTTTGGCAATTACTGTTGCTTTTTAGTAATTAAAAAATCTCTCTAGAATGCAGGGGTTACAGTTGTGCTGAATAGCATTACAATAAAATAAAAGTGGTCTTTGACAATGTTCTCTTCACATAGTCAAAAGGCCTTTTCCTCCTTTCCTTATAGCCATATTTGGCCTGGAAGAACACAATTGCTTTTTGTTTTGCTGACTTCGGGGTTTTCTTGGATGTCATGTTTGACCTTGTTTACTCAGAAAGAGGAAGAAATCCTCAGTGATTCTCCTCTACTCATTTCTGCTGGATAATAGTTTCTGTGTGTCAGGAATTCCAGCTGAGGAGGACTGGCTGCATTACTGACCTTATATACTATTGTAATTTTGTGAATTGTTGCCTATACAGTGTTGAAGCAACAGGGCTTTTCTTATTCCATTGTTTGAGTTTGGGAATGGCAGACTTAAAGGCTTTTATGACTTCTGGAGAAAAGTTTCTAACCAATTTCATTTTCTCAGTGACTTGGGATATAAGAAGCAAAACTAAGTGTGAACTGGTTTTAAAAGAACAGAGGTAGATACACTAAGGGAAGGGGGAATGAAGTCATGTGGTTGAGGATGTCAAGGACTCAAGTATGGGAAGTATTTGGAATTGATTCATGGTCAAAATGTTAAAACTACCAGGAATATGTATCGTAAACAAAGGAGGGAGATAGTTAAAAGGAACTAGTAGAATATGTACTTAAGTCCAGAATGTAACTGGCAA
>NW_010261584.1:0-12836 GCF_000690775.1 Eurypyga helias
TGTGCACGAGCATGAGGGCCCGTGCACCCACACAAGGAGTCAGCATGCAAGGATCCCTGCACCAGGGCCTGTGCACAGAGTACTAAGCCCTGAGCCCTGCGCCAGGGCCGTGCGCTGTGCCCTGCATGGCGGCTCGCTCACCTGCAAGGATATGTTTGGGCCACGCGACCTTTGCTTCAGCCCCGAGGGTCCCGGGGTGAAGGCTGCAAAGGGATTCCTCTTGCAAACTCAGAATGGGGGTCACCGGGAGGCAGCACCTTGTTTCGGGTTTCTCCAAGCGTGGGGCTGTCTATGGAGCTGGATTTTTTCACCTTTCGTTCAGCTGAGCTCCACTGAGCTTAGGGACACCAGAGCTTGTGGCCGAGGGAGGACAGGGCTGTAAATAACACACTGAGCTTTTAGGTAAGCAGAAATTCATCCCTTCCCAAAATTGTTAGTAGGCTCAGTGGTTAAAGCAGTGGGAAGTGGGAGACCTGGATGTCACGCTAACAGTAAAGGTAATATTTAGGAGTATGGCAATTAATTAAGTATAATCCTTGGCTTCTCTCCCGGGTGGCGGCTTGGGGTGCATGACAGCGTATCCCCAGCCCCCCCGGACCTGCTGTAGGGACCACAGGAAGATGCTGCTCAGCCCATGAGAAAACCCATCAAATCTCACTCCTCCTACGACCATTTTCAGTAAAAGCCTTTCAAACTTCACTCAAAACTTGTCAAACAAGCAGTAACTGGTGGCAAATGAGAACTCAAGATGAATTTAATACTGTATCTATTCAGGCCGAAAATACAGGGCCGATCAGCAGCAATAGCACGTTATTGGAGGTGTATGATTTCCAGCAGATTGGGTTTTTAGCCTGTCAAGACCATTCCAACCACTTGAATCCTCTGAGCTCTCTAAAGGGATGGGATATCTGGAAACACCTCCTTCCTCCCTCCTCCTCATCTTTCTTCTCAACCCTGAAAAAAACACCCTTGCTATTATTTCCCTGCATTTTATTCTGTCCAACGCTTCTTCTCCTGTTATAACTTTTGATTTAGAGTGACATGACCAGACATGAGAGGGCAGAAGCAGTGAGCTGTGGCCCGAGGCTGCAGGAGGACGCAGGGGACATTTGCAGCCAGGAAGGTTCCCTCCCCACCTCATTTTCCTCCCTGGATTTTTATTTGCTGCAGCCTGAATTGTTCCCCAAAACCCAGTGTCTTGTGCTGCTTTGTTTTTCAGGAGAAACTTCCCACCTATGCGCAGGTCGGCCAGAGGTGCTCACACACGGATCTGCTGAATTGTGGAGCTGCAAATGCAATTTCATCTACCTTTTTCATTGGCTGCAGCTTAATCATAGATGTTTCCAGCTGAAAACAAATATTCCCACACCCAGTGTTTGGAGGCAGCTGGGAGAAATATCACAGTTTGGTAACAATGACCCTCTGAGCACCTCTTTTCTTGTCCCTGGGTGTACGAATGTTTTTTCAACTAAAAAATTTGAGAAAGAACTAGTTTCATGACTTCCCTAGTACAAATGCTGACATCTCATTGAGGACCATGATTTCAGCCCCGGGGATTTAAGGGAAATGTCTGCTAGACAACCACCCAAAGAAAAACATAAAAGTGGCATTTTGAAGCAGCCTTTATGCCTAAAAATGTGCTTCTGCAGCCATACAATGATGCTTTTGCATCCAAAAATAGTGCTTGGTTGGTTTGTGTTTGAAGAAGCCTCAGCTCAACCTTTGGCTGCAGCAGGTTGAGACCTGCCAGGGGCTTCAGGTCCTACAGCAGGAGGACACCAGCCAAGACACATCACCCCCAGCAACTTCTGCTATTTTAATTTGAGTCGATCCGGATGCTGCAAGTGCTGCTGAGGACTGGGTTGGGCACGTGAGAGCCGTCCCGCACCCACACCCGCCTTTAATGCTGTAAGGCTTTGGAGTTCTGCCCAAAACACACTCTGCTTCTCCAGCTGGTCCATTTTTTAATGGCCTTAAACCAGCCAAGACACATCACCCCCAGCACCTTCTGCTATTTTAATTTGAGTCGATCCGGATGCTGCAAGTGCTGCTGAGGACTGGGTTGGGCACGTGAGAGCCGTCCCGCACCCACACCCGCCTTTAATGCTGTAAGGCTTTGGAGTTCTGCCCAAAACACACTCTGCTTCTCCAGCTGGTCCATTTTTTAATGGCCTTAAAATAACCAAAGTGCTCTTTGACTTTGTCAGGATGCTCAGGGCCCAGGAAGGGACTGAAGGGATATGTGCAGGGCAGTGTCCTGGAGACACCCCGTCTCTCCTGGCCTCCCACCCTGCCCATGTCCCCCATGCACCCACACCCCACAGGCAGCTTGGGACAAGGCTCTTGCAGAGATCTTTCACCCTGGATGTTTTCCACAAGGCCATCACACCTTTCTCTAGGCTGTGTGCCTTTCATTTCCCCAAAAATTTGTCAGTGAGGACCCCACCCTGCAAACCTCTTCCTTCCCCCCGAAGCCAAAGTGTATAGCAAGCCACCAGCTTGGAGAGGAGCATGCTGCACATGCCTGGCTCCTTAGTGCCATTCCCATATAAATAGGCTCCCTCCAAGACAGGGGAGGATGTATTTATTATTCAGAAACAAAAGGGTTTGCAATTTTGGAGACGCACAAAACCATTTTCCTCCCGCAGCCCATGGAGGCTCCTGGGTAAAGCTGCTGCTGCAGCCAGCTCCTGCGGCCCAGCAGAGCCTGGTGTGTTCTCCCACCTCTTCCCTTCCTCAGCTCCATTTCTCCTCCACCCTGCTCATCCTCTAGTCCCGTTTTCAAGAAATACTCCAGGAACGACAGGTATGCATTTGTTTCTTTTTTCCTTCTTGTCATTTCTCCTGCAGCTTACAATTTTTGGTGGCAATTTAACAGCTTTTACAAATTACATTCCTATCTTCTTCTCAGTTATTGTTAGAGAGGAGAAAGTCCCATTTTTCACTGTGATCCTTCAGGTTTCTCCTGTCACTGTATTTAAGACTTTTTTTTTTTTTTTTTTGTCCTTAGCATTTATTTTCTTATCCCTCAAGGGCAGCCCTGGAAATTCAAAGCTGTTCCCTGACTATCAGCGAATCTCCTGTTCTCTTTTGGCAGTTCTGCAGTATCTGTCTCCCTTCCATCCTTCCACCTAGATGACACCGTTTTCTCAATAAATTACCCTTTGTCTTTCAAAGTGACGTTTCCATTTGTGACGGTTTGGATGTATAATAGTTGCATCCCAGTGGATACCTTCAGGAGCGTCAGCTAACAGGCCAATACAAACTCAGTCATGCAGAAAATAGAGATTTACGTATTTTTGGGCTTTATTTCCCTGCCCTAACAATTGGGCTGCACTCTGAATTTTCAACATTTGTGTTTAAAGGTACGGTTTCTTGTCACCAATGAAACTATCCTGGAACAGAGGGAGAGCTGAACCGATGGCAGGATTCCCATTTTTCAATATAAAATCCCTTGGGGTCCCTGGAAAATGCTCCAGGGCAGCCAAGCCCACCCAGCCATGCCCCTCAGGCACGGGCTTCGAGTCCCTGGCGTGCTGACCACAGTGCATAAGGCACCAAAAGCTACCGAAAGCACAAATCCCACACTGCCAGTAGCACATACGGGTGCGTGCCGGGTTGCTTTGAGCGTTCGCGGAGCCTTGCATGGAGAGAAGGCGGCGGAGGAAATCTGTTGCATCGCAGTTATCCAGCGTTTTCCACTCTTTATGGCAGAAACGTGCCCAAAAAACAACCGACCAACAAAAGCCCTGATTCCTTATGCTACAGAGGAAACATTGATTCGGCAAACATTTCCTGGCAATGACGGTGATCGATTATTGCTGCTCTTGCTCATGATCTCGCTAATGGAGGGTAAAAGGGCAGCGTGGCTGGAGCAGGCTCAACTGGAGCAGCAGCTATGGGGTGTCCCCAGGCTCCCTGCCCATGGGAATACGCATGCACCCAGCACTGCTGAAGGGGGGATGCAGCAGATAAAGCTCAAGAAGGTCAGATATTCACACCCTGCTCCCATTGGATGAGGATGGAGATGTCCAAGCTGGTGACAAGAGCATCCTCCCTGGCTCCTGCAAGCTGTCTAAAAGCAACAGATTGGACATTTTTGTAGAAGTCATCAAGATCCAGGCCTTAGCTTTAGCAGCCTGGGACTTTCTTCTCGCAGCCCTGCACCTTCTGTCTCCTTTCCAAACACCAGACAAGCCAAACATTTTTTCACAATGCCGGCATCTGGCACGCAGCTCTGGGCAAGCCTCTCAGCCTGTCACTGGTGAGATAAATGAGCCCGTTTCAGTGGCCGACTTCATAAAAGTATATGAAAAGTAGTTAACAAAAGGGTATTTCACAAAGCCGGGAATGCAAATGCAACCTCTGAGATAACTAATTAACTGAAGCAGCCATAAAAAGGGGAAGCAGCTTCCCATCTGTGGAAATAGATGTCATTTTATAGAGGCTCTAATTAGTTATGCCCAGGCCTGCAGCACAGGCTGCCTCCTGCTCCGCAGCTCCCAGTGCTTTCGAGGTAAAGAGGTAAAGAGCAAAGCTGGGGGGAAGACACGCTCTGCCTTGCGCAAGTCCCCTGTGGGGGTTGTGTTTCCAGCTGGTACCCAAGCAGCAAAGGCAGGGTGGTTTTGTGGAGGTGGCCGGTGCGGTTGTGGAGAGCTACCCTGCACAGAGCTCGGCCCTGACTGCGCGGCAAGGTCAGCCCCAGCAGCAGTCCCATCCTAGCCCTGGGGAGATCTGTGCTTGTCCGTCTCCTCCCAGCCCAGAGGGACTCACAGGGAAGGTTTGCTGGGGGCTGTGGTTCATCAGTGGTGGTCTCAGGAGGGTTTGGGTTCTCCCCAGCATTGCTGTCGCATGGTTTGGGTGTACGGTACTCGCAGCGTGCCTGGGAGGTGTGCTTGGGGGCGTTAACTTGAACAAACCCAGCAGAGCTCTGCGTTTGCCAGTTTTTCTTTGGTGGGAGGCAGCATGTTTGCAAATACAGATTTACAGTTGCCTTGTTTGAGTCCTCCGAGCTGCCACCTCCTTGAGAGGGAACATCCCTGCTGGGCCAAAATCCCCCCTTCCATGGGGAATGATTTCTTCCATGGGGAAAATCCTCTTCCATGGGGAATGATTTCTCTCCTCCTCAAACCTTTCCAGCAACTTTTGGGCAGAAGCTTTACGTTTTGATACACCCAAGGCTGTATCCCTGCCTTGGACCCAGAGCACAACTCACACCAGGGAACGCTGGCCCTGGGGTTTCTCCCCACAGTGCCACCACCATAGCCCACCCCTGCCCCTTTCGAGCTCTTCTTGTGCCACCTTCAGCTTTTTCTTTGCTTCTCCACCTGCAAGGATCCGTGTGAGCCCCCCCAGCACGCAGTGAGCTCAGCAGGGTTAACGCTGGAGCGGGGCGTACCATGGGAATTAGTCACCTCCGGGACCTCAGTCAAATGTTTTATTTAATGCCTTGTTTCAAAGACATTCGTGCTTGAAAAAAAAAAATGAAGAATTACGAGCTCTCTGCTAACGAGTGAGTCAGAGGAGCTGTGGGCACACACCATTTAAGTAAAAAGTGTCTTCACGGTGCTGATGCAACGTGGGCGAGGAGAGCAGAGAGGATGCTGCTGCTCATTGAAACAGCCGAAACCCGCCTGCCGCCCACTTTGCCCCCCCCCGTGGCAGGGCTTCACGCTCTGCTGTGGGAAAAGGTGCTGCTGAGAAAGTGGATTTTGCAAAAAAAACCCCAAATGGTGTAAATTTTCACTGCCGACGGTTTTCCTACAGAGGGAAAGACTCAGGCTGCCAACAGGGCGAGCCCACCACTGAAACTGCACCCAGCAGCTTGGCCGAGGTCTGCTGTGCCCCGGTAACCAGAGCAGCTCTGGCATTTAGTGCACGGAGCAAACCCATGCCCAAAACCCAGAGCAGGGCAATGCTCTGCTACCTAAGGTCACGCTGCCGCTCACGGTGCCGTCCCGCCTCCGCAGCTGCCAGGAACTTGCTCAGCAAGAAGTTTGTGGGACACTGCCAACCCTCCCCGAGCTGGCTTCGAAAACAACGTGCCTTTGCCAGACGTTCTCTGTAAACTGCCCCGGCGCACAGGTCTGCGCACGGAGCACCAAAGGCACAAATTCTGGCCGAAGCCATTCGGGGGGTGCTCGAGTCCCCGTGCCAGCCATGGCAGGTCGCAGCATGGGCATGGCGGGAGCCAGGAAGGTTACAGGAAAAAAATGATGAGCGTTTATTCAGCTTTTCTTGACACCACATCTCCCACCTGCATCCAGCATTGGCCTCGCTAGGAATTAACAGATCTGGCATCGTCAGCAGCCGGGAGGTGCTGTACAGGAGGGTGACCAGCAATGGGATGTACAGGGACACGAGCCTTACACTTTCCTCGGGTTGACTTCCAGCATGTTACCGGTTGGTGGCAATTAGCTGCCAAGCAGAGGCGTTTGGGAAATCCTTCCAGCTCTTTCCCAAGTGGAGGAGGAGGCGGCGGCTTTGCCTGTGCCTAGTCCAGTTACTCCAACCCTGGGAAGGCCCCCGAGGGAGCAGCTGGGAGAGGGACCTTGGTGCCCGGCAGAATGTGGCCTGCAGCGGTCGGGACAGGGTCAGTGACACCGCAGGACGCTGCCTCTTGGTGACGCTTGGCCGCAGCAGCCCGCAGAGGCTTGCAGGGAGCAGGCTGCAGCCTGGGTGTTACCAGACATGATGGATTTATTTCTGCTTTGGCCAAAGTTCAGTGTGAGCTCCAACGCTGTGATGGGTGCTGGATGTGTCCCCTCCTGCCAGAAACACTCCGGCCGGTCAGTGCCAAGCGCTGGGGGGGGCCCAGCCCCTACAAACGTCTCTGTGTCCCGTGCACACCAGCATCCAGCCATGTGAATTCCCACAGCAAAGTAGTTCATAATCCTCCTTTTGTTATCAGTAAAAATACCAAGAGGAGAAGCAACGACAATAAATGATCCTAAGCCAGGACACGCAGGGCTCCGGGTTGTGTCGCACCAGCTTTGCCAGATCACATAACCATCCCTGTTTTGCATTCTCTAGGGAAATTCCTCCTCCCCTTTGCAGAGCTTGAGCTCTCAGAAATCTCTCCTTGTTGCTGTCCTGCTTAGAGGGGGAAAAAATGAAATAAGAGTGTATATAACATCTGTATCAAGCTGCAGCATGTTCCTCTTCCCCCCGGCCCCTTGCCCAGCCCGGGCTTGCAGAGCGGGAGGGTTGGGAGGGCAGCGGGGCTGGGGCTTGGCATAGGGAAACAGCCAGGTTTCAGGGACAAAGAAAACAAAGGGGGCATCCCTCTGTGCCATCCTGCCGTCTGCAGGATGGGGGTTGTTTTTCCGAGCCCCTGAGCAGCAGTTCCCAGCTGGCTCCTCGGGACTTGCCAAAACATCCTCAGGTGCAAGACCGAATCTGAGCTCTTGGCTGCGGCTTGTTGGAATAAATTGAAACGTAGGGAGAAAGTCATTAAGATCTCTTTCATTAACACCATTCCTCACAGGCCCAGAGAAGCTGAGGTTTTGTCGGATCGTGTTATCACCAGGGTTTCACTGTTTCCGAACCTTGAAGGGTTTCTTCCAAAAAGCGCAACCGCCCCCTCGCCTGCTCCCCTTTCCATCTCCAGCTATTTTTATTTCACTCCTTGAGATAAAAGTACGTGTTGGGGGGGAGGTATTTACACACACATAAGAAAATATAGATGCTCATAAAAATAACCTGATGATTTGAGAGAGACATTTCACTCCTGCAGAGCTTCCCATTCTCTGTTCCGTTATAAAAAGAAAATGCTGAAGTTGTCGAGGCTCCGGGGGGTTTGCTGTGGCTCTTGTTGCAGATGCAGCGAGCATCCTCCTGCCCATAGCAGGCTCTGCTTATGCACAGCGTCTGAAGCTCCCCACTGATGGGACAGCAGCTGGAGGAAGCCTGTTCTGGGTTAGGGCTGAAATTCCTTGAGAGAAAAAAATAGACACTTTTGTGACCACGGAAAGTTCATGGCTCACTGTGGAGCAAATGCAGTGGAGATGGATTCCTACAGAAACATTCTCATATCCTCATTGCATGCATGCTACAGTTTCAGGTGTGTAACTGCCTGTGTTCACATTGGTTTTATCCTTGAATTATCTTTTTTAAAGGAAAGAGGAAGGAGAAGGATGAATGCCTGGTACCACCAGCTGACACTGCCCAGTCTGGGAGCTGGGGTGATGCAGCATCTGCCCATCCCATGGAGTGCACAGCCCAAGGGCCTTACATGCCCGCTGCTCCTCCTCCACCCTGCACATCCTAAGGGATGGATTTAGCATCCACTGACCCCAACAGAAATTTGGGATCCATCAGGTAAGACCAGCCTCTAAGCAGTCTGCGGATCTGGGAGGGAGCGAGCTCCCGCAGCAAGGCAGGCAGGCAGCAAGGGCACAGTCAGCGCAGCTCAGGGCGAGCATCTCTGCCAAAACCAAGACAACTCATGAACATGAGACCTGGGGCAGTGCTATCAGTGTCCCTACAAGCCACGGCACATCAGGGCATTGCCACTGCCCTGCCGGCAAGCACGTCATGGGCTGCACCAGCCAAGCCAGCATAGCTCTGCAGTACAGAACATCCTCGCTGGCTCCGGTGCGGGGGAAACACGATGGCGCTGGCAGAGCCCTGGCAGCGACGGCGATGCGCTTGGGCTGGCTGCTACCAGCCTTGTTTTGACTTCCTTTTTAACAGGCTGCCACACACAGCATTCTTGGTGACAAGTGACAGCCTTGTTGCATTAACAGCGCTCCACCAAATGGCATTACTATTATTATCTGTTTTCGCGAGTATAATAGATAACATGACTACCCCCCTCCAAAATAACCTGGCGTTTGAAGGAAAGATTTGGATTATTTGCTGAACATCTCAAGCTGTGATAACACGAGACAGTACTGTGTTGTACCAGAAAGCATTGCTGTGTGTTACACGCACCGTACCTGCAGGAAGCTTCTTGCATTAAACCGCAGGATAGCTGTCACTGAATCACTCTTTAATTGCAGGAAGAGATAACAAGAAAAATCAGTGCTCTGGCAAAACCTGCCTGGCCCAGGTTGTTTAAAAATACCTAGCCCCAGCCCTCGTGGCTTTCCACATCTCTGCTGGGTGTCGGAATGCCCACGCTGCTGGTGAGCAGGTGCTCCCTGCGGGCTCAGTCCACTGCAGTAACTGTTGGGATCTCACCCAGGATCTCTCCTCCCAAAACTTACGCCAGATCTCAACTGGGAAGTGCTCTGCCACACTGGGAAAAACACAGCAACGCACCCTACCAGAGACCTCCATCTCATGTTACGCACAAAGACATCTCAGCACCCATGGGGAGCATCACCCTGCCTGCTGGACGGACCCACCTGCTGTAATGAGCCTGACAAAGCTGGAAATAATTTTTAGAAGTGGATATAAAAAGACCTTGCCTGGACGTGGACTGGAGGGGCAGCTGCCCCACATGCCCAGGGTTGAATGGGGCTGGAAGCAGCAGCACCTGACGCAGAGGGTTGGAGGACCCTGGGCGCAGACGCTGCCCGAGCACTGCGGCTGCTTGCCCCATCCACGTTTGCTGGCACGTGCCGGAAGGAAGCTACGGGCAGGGGAGAGGCTTCTTGGGAGCCCCGAGGCTGCTCTCCCGTCACCCCCAGCTCATCTTCCCGGGAGCCAACGTAACCAAGGCTTGCATGTTTGCTGCTATTGCTCACGGCTCTCCTCTGAGCACCCCAGCCCACCCCGGGGAAACACGACCCGTCAGAGGAGACAAACCAGCCCGCACACGTTTCTTTTGCCATGACTAACAGCTTAAGTAAACAACCAGGTAAACACACTAATTTTACTTTCAAAACAAAACCAAAAAGCAAAGCCCAGTTCTTCTGCCTTGAGTGAAGACTGTGCTTAACTATTGGCATTTGCTCTCTCAGTGCTTTCACAAGTTGCCAGCGTTTTAAAACCTGGCAGCCGCTACAAGACAAAGTGACATATTTAGCTCAGGAGTGAAAATGCTTCTCGCTTGTGAATACCAAGGAGTGGGGAAAAAGGAAAAAAAAACCCCAAAACTGTGAGGGAAGTGCCTACTGCCCTGCAGAGCGATACTGGGAGGGAGCCTGTCCCTGCACAGCTCTGGGATGGCTGGTGTTAGGGTTGTTTATAGCCAAAATGGTCCAAGGAGAAGTACAGCTCCAGCCATTGCATCCTGCTTAGGCTGCAAACCCCAAGGCTGAGCCTGGACACCTGGGGTTGGCCTACAGCTCCTTCTCTTTGCTTAGAAATTACTTTGGGCAACCCCCTCCAAAGAAATCCCAGCCCTGAGAGCCGCCTTCCTGGGGAGCGGGTGGGGAGATTTATTAACACGAAAGTTGCCTGCATCAACTTGGGCTGTAATGTCATGGTGAGGCTTACTCTGGGCGGGCTACAAGGAGCAGCACCTCACCCACAAGAAATCCCAGCCTGAGAGCTGCCTTCCTGGGGAGCAGGTGGGGAGATTTGTTACCACAAAGGTTACCTGCATCAACCTGGGCTGTAATTTCATGGTGAGGCTTACTCTGGGCTGGCTACAAGGAGCAGCACCTCACCCACCCCTCCCAAGCTGTCACTCCGCTGTGTCCAACAGCCCATCCCCATTGCTCCGGGCTCACACTGTGGTCATGCAAAGTCCCCGAGGAACCCGTGTCCTGCAATCCTTCCTGCTCCTCACATGCATCCCAGAGTTGTCACTCCGCTGTGTCCAACAGCCTTTCCCCATCGCTCTGGGCTCATGCTGTGGTCACGCAAAGTCCCCGAGGAACCCGAGTCTTGCAACCCTTCCTGCTCCTCACATGCATCCCAACCTCCGCAGAGGAGCAGGCGAGGAAGCCAGACCTGACCCTGCCAGGTTTGGGATCTCTCAGTGTTAATTGCCATTGAGATGAGGCTGTTCCTAAGCAGCCCACCGCCAGGATCTCACTCGCTCTGTTTGATGACGACTCTTGTGTCATTTTAGTAGCAGGTGGTGGAAGGGGGTGGGGTGAAAAAACCTATAAAATGTTTAACATCCCTTTAGCTTCAATTTAGCTGAAGAGAATTCAAACAGCACAATTTCCCCCTGCCATCTGGGTGCCACTTTAAAAGACATTTTCTCATATCACTGTAATTTTAGAAAATCTTGTTGTATAGCTATGGAAATGCAAGATGCTTCTCCTAAATTGTGCATCAGTATGAAACTTTTTAAACCTCAATTGCAGCTTATAATATATTTTGACAGCTCACAGACGGCTCCCTAAAGAATTTCCCAGTTCCAACACCACCCGTGCAAGGGAGCCCAGGTTGGGGTGCTGCAGTCCTGCAAGGCAAAGCCCTCTACTTGATTTTACCTTGTTTTGCTTCAGTAACGGGGAGAAGATTCCCTTGCAGAGTTTTGAACCTGCTTGCCTAAGCAATTGAACCCACAGGCTATTGCGTATAGGTGCACACAGGTGAACGTGTCCATGACTTACATTCCCCACTCATGCACCCCAAAATAGCTTAGAAACACATTGACCTACTCCAAAACCTTAGAGAATTCTCAAAAGATCCTTATAAACATCCTACAAGTGGGCAGCATGGAAAAGAAGGGCTCTAGTGATGTCCCTGCTGCAATCAGCCCTTCTTGGACACCCCAACGGCTGCAGGGAAAGCTGCAGTCAGCCAGCCCCAAAGCACAGGTCCGTAGGAGGGGGGCTTTAATGCCAGCACGAGGTGTCTTCTTCAGCCCCTGGGGAGACTCCCAGCCCTCAGCCAGGCAAGAGGGACACCCCAGACCCCAGCTCTAAGGCTTGGCTTTGCTGGTCTCTGGGCCAGAGCCTCGACTCCTGCCTGCACAAGCACATCCCCTAATCTTGGGGCAAACTCCTATGACCAGTGACACACAGCTCAGCCCATTTCTCCAGCCCCATGAGAGCTGCTTGTCCCTGTTCCTCCCTGGCATGCTGCTCCCTTCCATCCCTACTAGCCGCCTCCGAGAGCGCCTGAGCTCAGACATCGATTCAGAACCAGAGGAAGTGATGGAAGGATGAATTGAAGGGTTAGCCCAGGTCAGTGGGTGGTTAGTGTTAGTCGCCTTAAAGCTTAATGATCACATAGACACAGGAGGAGTAACTCCGGAGCAGCCAGTTCATCAAGGAGATGTCCCAGCGAGAGATGGGGCATGTGGCGACCGGCCACTCCTCCCCGTGTGCGGGCAGGGCTGCACCCTTTTCCCCTGCGAGGGGTGAAGCCGTGCCGTGGGGCACGGAGCTGGGGTTAAAGCCGGGAGAGCACCATTCCTTCCCTGGGGAGTCCAAAGAGCCCCCACCACAGAACTGGTGCTGGCTACACAACTCTGCTCGCCCTGACTTGTCCCCGTTTCTGCCTGCGTTTCGGCATCCCTGGCCTCAGCAGTGGGGTGCAGATGGGGCGCAGAGTCATCCACCACGTGTGCTGGGGTGCCAGGCAGCACGCTGAGACAGCCCTGGGCTGGACACACAGGGGGAGTCACTCCTTCCCACTGGGAAGGGAAAGGTGGGCATTTGGGAACAACAGAGATTTAAAATCCAGTGGGTTTGCTTGTTTTTGAAGATATTAATGACTTTTCCCATGTGGCTCCTGGATGGCAGAGGGAGGCAGCTGCCCTGGCTCCATGACCACAGCCGGATCCAACACCGGCACAGAAGGGCAAAGCTTTTGACATCAAACACCCCCAGACTCTGGAGGGGCCTGGCAGCTCACCGAAGTAACGGGCTACACTTGGGTTTGTTAAAGCCAGGACTGGGTCTATACTTGGCAAATCAGGTCTGGATGAGGCCAAACCGTCGTGTTACCCTGTGCGATCTTAAAGCAAGCAGCCCAGTCTTGAG
>NW_010261584.1:12851-20011 GCF_000690775.1 Eurypyga helias
AAGTCAAGGACATTTCCAATGGAGAAATGGATGTTCCTGAGGAACCAGAAAGCCATCTAAGGGCTGAGGATCAACCTTGCTACCCCATGCTCATTGCTTCACAGGGTCTCAGTTTCCCCAAGGTGCAGAGAAGGATGTTTTCACTCCTTGAAATGCAGGGTGCATCTTCCTGGTTTGCACCGATACCATCAAAAACCAGCCCTGCAAGGACATTTCCAATGGAGAAATGGATGTTCCTGAGGAACCAGAAAGCCATCTAAGGGCTGAGGATCAACCTTGCTACCCCATGCTCATTGCTTCACAGGGTCTCAGTTTCCCCAAGGTGCAGAGAAGGATGTTTTCACTCCTTGAAATGCAGGGTGCATCTTCCTGGTTTGCACCGATACCATCAAAAACCAGCCCTGGGAACTCAGGTGGAAGCTTGTTCCATGGTGTTCTTCCCGAAGTTGGCTCCTGTTGGATACAGCCTCTCGCAGCTCGCTGGGGAGGAGTTGAAATGCTGAGCATGCCTTCCCGGCGTTTGCCCTGATTTTCAGAAATTGCAGTAAATCAGTATCGCTGCAAATTGGCCTCTTTTTTTGGCTCTGGCTTGATGTGAAAAGGAAAACAAACGGAGTTTTAAAATGCAGCTAATCAAGGAGTTAAGGAGAGGTTAATCCTAATGGATTAATCAACTCACAGGGGGATGGGGAGGAGGCACAGACAGGGAGGAGCAGAGAGACAGCCAAGCCTGGTTGCTCCTCCCAATGGCAACAGCAAATTTCAGGCAGAGTTTGGAGACAGTGGCGATGCGCCTTCTTCCACCGAGCCGCACCCAGCGTGGGGACCGCACGGGTCTGATCTAGCAATAACAGGCAAATCCTGTGCTTAGGTACATCTTCCCTGAGAAAACACTGAGTCCTCGATGCATTCATTATCTCCCCTGGGAAAAATAGCGAGCAATGCTCATCAGACACCAACAGGTGATAAAACCTGGGAGGTGAGGTGGCCCTGGCTGGTGTTAACCCCCGTGCAGAACTCAGGGGGTGATGAGGAAAGGAGTTTTGAACAGAGCAGAACCACCTTGAGGCTTTCCACCACTGCCTGCAGAAAGCAGCACCCGCCACGGCTGCCCTGACCTCCCTGTGGGGTCCAGCCCATGGCTCCTGCAGCCAAATCCAACCAGCCTTCTGCCGAGTAACCCAGGACATCAGCATCTGCCTCCCGGCACAGCCGGGCATTCTTCATGGGGTAAGGCCTCTTAACAGGCAGCTAATTGGGCTTAGGCATAAGAAAGGCTCGAACATAATTAGTGACAGCGAAAGAAGGCGGTTTAAAGAAGGTTATTAATGATACCCACCACTGTATACAACAGCGTAATCGCAAAAAAATATTAGATCCATTAAGTATCATTATCAAGGCCTGGAGCTAATCATTTAAGCTTAATGAAGCTGATACATTTCTCCAGCACTGGCGGTAGAGCTCACCCCTTGGAGAGAAGCAGCAGCTGGGAAGGCTCAAGCCATGGTGTCTCAGCAGCACCGCTGCTGACCCTGGCCACGACACCAGCACCAGTGCTGGCTCCAGGATCCACATTCCCAGGAGCTGAGCCCACTTCCAGGTGCTTTCAGAAACGATCCACTCATTTCAGCAGAAAACCTTTTGCTTTGGCAGCTCAAAGACCTTCTGGTCAACAAAGTCCTGTGTGGGCATTTAGCACGTTGCAGAAGGGTTTCCCAGCACCCCGGTGGCAGCGAGCTCCGTCCTCGGCGTGGATCAGGCTGGCGCTGCTGGTCTTTGCTCCCTGTGACCTTTGGCTTGAGTGTTAACCTCATCCAGGAGGACAGCGGGACCTCCCAAACCTCCCTTAGCTGGTGCAGGAGCAGGGGCCCAAGGTGTCCCTCTCCAGCACTCGTCTCTGGCGCTGCCTTCCCCCCACACCTTTCCTCCTCTCCCTTGTTTTGAGCAGCTCTTTGGAGACCAGAGTAGAAATGACTCCGAGCCAGGGCAGTCTCGATGATCTCACTGCTAATTACACAGTCACGTGCGTGATGAAGTGATACCACAGAGAGGAACAACCCCCCCCAGCCACTTTGTACATCACAGATCAGAGAGAAAAAAACCCAAAGAGAGCAAACCCAACCGCCTGGACCTGTGCCTGCCCCCCCACCAGCCACCGTGGGTGCCGCGCTACCCCCAAACCCACTTGCGGTTGGGACAGGCAGCTCGGCCCGGGAAAGTTAAAAATCCCATTAGCTCTGCTTTCTCCCACCTTTCTCTGGATTGGTTTTCCACCCCGGTCCCATCAGCAAGATTGCTGATGCTGCAGGACTCGCCGTCGCTCTGAAGAGGAGCCTGGGATTAGCAGCGGCCTTATTAAAAACACTCACTCACACCTCATTTTACCTTCACCCTGGAGATGATTTAGCTTGATTTATTCTAATTAGTTGTAATTTATTGTTTTAACGAGCTCTTCTGCAGGCTTTCTGTGCTTCATAACCACCCCCCTCAGCTGCTATAATATGTTTCAAGGCGGTCTTTTCACAAGGAGGTTTTTTCACAAGGAGAGGTTTCCAAGGCCACCTCAGATAGGAAGTTTTTGTTGGGATACGAAAGACAAAGCTTGGTCTCCTGCAGGATGGGTTTGCTGTGGAGCACCTGGCTGGGAGCAGGAGGCACCTCACCCAAGCAGCAAGGCTGCCCATAATCACCAGCAGCATTTGCAGCTGGGTTTAAAGAAAACCCATCGGAGAAAAGTCTCCTTTTCCCCAGCTACGGGTCATAGTTTGAGGGAGGAATTCTTGGCTACAAGATGTCCCAGTGCCCAGAGGCGGCTGGGCTCCTTGAAGGGGTTAGTGATGCTTGACACCACGGTCACATACTGTACACCCCAGAGGGTCCGGGCTGCGGGCGGGGGTCACCAGGCTTGAGCCTCAACCTCACCCACTCCCCTCCCGAGATGGGTACAGGCAGGGGCATCCCAAACACGATGCCATAACACCCCACAGGCATTGCTTTATCTACGGAGACCTCTCCTCGCCTTCTCTCTGCTGGGATGGCCGAAGCTTCTGGAACTTCTTGGTCTGCTCCCAGGGGCAGCTGTGCCAGTTCATGGCCGGGAGATCCTGCCAAACTTGCCAGCCTTTGATTTCACAGGGATGGAAAGGCCATTTGGTCACCCACGGCAGGTTGTTTCTGTGACATGGGGTCCTTTCGTTAGAGAATAAGAAAGTTTTTGCTTCTCTGTCCCCATGGCCATTGTGTGGCAAAGCCTCCTCTTTGGCGACATCCAAAATAAAGCAGATGAGATTTGTTTAGCCAGCGGAGACCAAACCCACAACAAAGCAAGGTCTCCAACAGAAGAGAAACATGAAAAACCCCAAATGACCTTGACTTTAGCAGAGAAGCAGTTGGATGGTTATGGGATGTTCACTGGGGGAAAAGGGGCTGGCTTGTACCAAAAGGGCTAAGGTTTGCTTGAGAACAGGGAGAACTCCAGCGGAGCCAGGGATGCTCTGGAGGGCTCTGGGAAGGAAGAACATGCAGAGGTGGTGTATCAAACCCCCTATGCAAACCCAGGGAGATATTGGAATAAGCAGGAATAAGAACCAGCTGCCAAGCGAGATCATGGAGAGCTGCATGTCGCCAGAGGGAGCAGAGGGGAAGACTGCAGCAGTGGGTCCAAGGAGGAGGATGCTGGATGAAAAGAGGCTGAGTTCCTGCATACACATGGCACATGTGTGGCTCAGAGCTGTGCAGAGAGGCTCCCGGGGGGCTGGAAAGCCCAAAAATTCCCATGAGCCATCAAGAGGGTCTCTATGGCCACCTAAGGACCCCTCAGCACGATCTCCCAGTATGCTGGGACACATCAAGGGCATCTCTGTGGGGGGAGCCAGCAAGCATGTCCTGGGCCATGGGCACGTGTGGCTAAGAGCTCTGGGAGCTGCTGTGTTGGCTCTGCCCAGGCACCAGCCAGCTACTGCCACGGGAGCTGGGGGCTCAGAAAATAAGATCAACCCAGTTCTTCTAAGAGGAAAAAACTGTGCCTCTGGAGGTGTATCTGGACAGCTCTGGAGCTCCTTGTGGATTATTTACCCTGCTCCTCATGCTGCCAACCAAAATAAATCAATTCAGCTTTTGCTTCCATTTTAGGAAAATAAATCCTCTGGGACAGGCCAGGAGCCGGTGTTCTCTGAGGAGCCACATGCCCAGCGGGGTGCAGACCTGTGCCCAGAAACTGCTTGGCCCCGCTGGCTCATGCCCCTGCCTTGCCGAGGGCCAGCCGTGCTGGTGGAGACCCTGCAGCTCCCTCAGCAGCTCAGAATGGACAGCAGAACCCGCCAAAAAGTTTATTCAGCCTCCTGCCCAGGGTTTGGGTGACCTTACCTATACCTAGACCCCAAAATGCCCAGCCCCAGGTCTCAGTCCATCCCAAGCCCCCTCGGCCAGCCCCAGGGTCAGAACCACAGGAAGCCCGCTCCTCCCTGCCCAGGGGATGCTCACCCACGGGATGTCCTGCGGACGGCGTCTCCCCGATAGAGCCGATATTAAGCTACAAACCCGAATGCGTTATGACACCACCCGACACGGTGTAATTGCCATCAACCCATGAAGCGTCACGTAATTGGCCGAGCAGCCGTTACAGCGTTGTGTTATGGGTCTAACAGCTTTGAGCTGTTATCTCACATGCAGGCTTTGGATGAGCAAACAGTTCCCGCTTCTCCCTGGTCCCGGCTCTGCAGCACCCTGGTACCCCGGGAACACACATTTCCCACCCTCCTCAGACACGGGGAGATGCTGATGCAGAGGTGCCCCAGCGTTTCCAAACTTGGTTTTCCATTTGCAAAAACACCAGTGGGGATTACTTTTCTTTAAAGTCTCCTTCAGATCAATAATCAGGTCATACTTAAAAAAAAAGAAAAGCAGATCTCCACTTACAATTATTTCATTAGTACATGATACTCCAGACAATCCAACAGCTTGGGAAGCCGCTGGCTGCACAGGTCCAAGCACGCTGCCTGTCTAAGAGGTCCTTAGTGCTAATTGCTGATGCCAACCCTCAGCCATTAAGAAATTACTGCTAATGCAGCTTACAACAGTCTTTATAAGATGTTATTAAGGGATTCATCAGAAAGCAAAACCAAATAAAACAGAAAGTGATTAAAGGAAAAAAAAAACCAACCCAGCTTCCCCCAAACTGCAGGGTCAGCAGGAGAGAAAGCTGGGAGCCTTCATCCGACTGCAGCAGCCCCAGAGTTGAGCCCAGGGGTCCCTTTGCCCCTGCACTAGCACAGCTGTAGCCTGGGGACCTCCCCATATACCCTGGGGTGGGAGAGGGGCTCAGCTGCGGCTCATTCCCCCCTACAGCCCCCTCCGCCTGCAGCCCTGCTCAGTCAGGGCTGCTGTGGGGCCCCATCCGGCCGCTTGCTGCGGGGTGCTGGAGCCTGAGGGTCACCCCAGGGACACGCGTGCTTCCCCCAGGGTCTTTCCCATGAAAAGTGCACATTGAGGGGATGCTGGGGACAAACCTGGCATTGGGCCTGGGGAGCTGGCGGGGCTGGGGATCTGTTTTCAAGACTGAAAAAAATAATTCTTTGACAGAGCAAGGAAGAGGAGGGACAGTTGGTGCTGGAGTGGTGTCACCCATGGGACACCACGGCTCCAAGTGGCATGAGGACACAGGGCTGGAGCTATGACTCATGACATTTTTGCTTTCCATCCTGGTGTCGGTGTTATGTTTCAAGGATCATACTTTATTCATAAAAAACGTTTTGCTCACAGCCGTGCCAGGCAGAGCTGTCATGGGTGAGCCCAGGGCTGGGCCCCGCTGATGGGCTGGGGGTGTCGTGCACTGCCCGGGGGTCCAGGCTCCCTGACAACTCTTGAAAATCAAATAGAATACCTAAAACCAGGGTGAGAGCCCCCAGGTTCCCCTCCCTGACCCAGGGAGTGGGTACTGCCGTGGCCCCCGAGCTCCAGGGCCGGGGTTTGCAGCATGTGACGGGCAGTTGTTGGTAACCACATCCCAAACGAGCCGGAGCGGAGCATGTGAGGTTGTATTTTTAACTCGGAGGTCCTGGGGACATGGAAAACCAGGTGCCTAGTCCAGGTGCTCCACAGATCAATGGAAAAACTCCTGCTGCCCATTGGCACCTCTGCTTTGCCAACCCCGGACATGGCAGCGTGTTAACAAATCTTACCCGGTGCTTTGCCCCAGGAATGGTTTGAAGGCTGTGTCCAAAGCCCAGCAGAAACCATTTGGCAGCACCTCCACCTCAGAATTAGCTGGGAAGTGTTTCCCCGTGGAGCTGCCAGTGGGGAGCTGGCGGGGTGAGATGGAAATGGGGATGGTGCAAGCCTGACCTTCCCAGCTCAGAGACTGATTTAGCATCTCCAAGCACAAAAAACATTCGCAAACCCTCAAGAGGGTGAGGGAAGCATGAGCCCATGGTCCTTGCTGGGCTTGGTGCCTTCCCAGCACAGCGTTAGCTGGGACTGGGCATTCACAGGCTGCAGGAAAGGCTCGAGCACATGCTTCAGCCACCCACCAGTGCAAACATCCCCATGCATCGCCCTTCTCCTTCCTCCCATGGGGAGGACCCCGTGCCCGCCTAGGAGGTGGCACGTGGTGGCATCCCCCCTCCTCCCCGCCACCCTCCCGCAGCCCTGAGCCGGGCTCAGCCGAGACAAGCGGAGGCTAAGAACATCGACTGGGTTTTATTCCTCAGGTCTGACAAGTAAAAGCACAAATCCTCTTTGGAAAAAAGAAAAAAAAAAAACCCAAACAAACCCAAAACCAATGTTTTAATAGTATTTTGATAGTTTGGAAATGGCAGAGAATTCTACTCTGAAAAATGAAACAGTAAAATACAATGTCATATATGAAAACGATGTAGTTTAAAAAAAACCAACCCATGGAGGAGGAAAAGACACAGGGCTATGGGATTCCTTGTCAGTTTTAGAGAAGAAAGGGCCCTTTTTTGCTATTGTTTTAAGTATCCCATCCAAGTGCAAACAACAACCGTAACGAGGACGTCGTTCTGCTCGGCCCCACGGGCACAAAATCTCTACCGACACCCCAGACCGCTACAAGCCCTCGGGGACGGTGACCTGGCACCTGGCGTGTGCCCCGGCTCTCAGCTGCTCCCCCCGTGGGGTGGCGGGTGCTGCCGGCCCTGCGA
>NW_010261585.1:0-205 GCF_000690775.1 Eurypyga helias
CGCCTGTTGCGGTTAGCCCGACGTGTTCGGGCTCCTTCCCCCGGCTCCTTCCCTGGCCAAGGCTGCAGGAGGATGCTGTTGCCAGCCGCACCTCCTGCCCTGACCACCGTGCCTGCTGAGCGGGTCTCGTGCTCTCCGCGGCGGGCTCGCTGCTGCTATCTACGCGCGGAAAGCGCTGCATCTCGGCGGGGGCCAACGAAATTAT
>NW_010261585.1:258-4637 GCF_000690775.1 Eurypyga helias
CTGCTATCTACGCGCGGAAAGAGCTGCATCTCGGCTGGAGCAAATGCATTTCTGCTCCCGTGCCAGGAGTCAGCCGCATAGCAGTGTCATTCCCCAGCAGGACTAGGCCTTGGCTGGTCCTTCAAGCATTATCTGTTACTGCCATGGCTCCTGATACAGCTGTGATTTCGGGAGCTTTCCGTGCTCTACAAGCAATTCCCCCTTCCAGCCTTGTCTGGGACCTGGGAAGGGAGGGGCTGGTTTTGGCAAAACAAACTTCCCAGGCCCTGGTGTGTCTGTGCAGCGATGCCCGGGAATAGTCTGCTGCACCCGTGCAGGCAGCGCTGTGGTTTGGGGCCACGGGCTGCCCTGAGACCAAGCCACAGGTACAGCGACGGGAGCGTGACCAGCAAGGGCTGTGGGTAGAGCCTGAGAAAATGAAGTGCAGGAGAGGGAAGCAGGGGAGCAAAACTCAGTGCTGTGGTGAAGGGAAGCTCTTGGAAACGGTGTGCAAACCCCTGGTCTCCCCCGGGCGTGCTGCTCCCTCACCACAAGCTAAGCAGAGCCCTGGGACACGGCCTCTTGGCCCTGGGGCGGCACAAAGAGGCTGGCCTGAGCTCGGCTCTGGATGGAGCTTTTTCTCTCCAGAGTAGTTGACTCCAGCCTTGCATTGATTTTCGTTTGAGTCAGACACTTCTTAAAAGCCCCAGAGGGAGCTTGCACAGCATCTGCATCTCTGCAGTTTCCAGAGCAAGCGTCTTGCCAAGTATCTCGGTGTGTCAATAGCTCAGGGATTCCCTCAGTAACCTCCTTTCTATGGATGCCTCTTTCCAGGGCTCCTGAAGCAGGGTATTCCAGTGCCAGTCACTGCTAAAGGACAAGTCCCTTCTGGAAAGAGGCCCTGACATGCACAGCCCAGTGCCACCCCAGACGTGGCTGTCCTTCCCTCAGCGTTTTAGGAGAATGCGGCTGTTCTCGTGCAGGCTGTAACCTCCCAGCATCTAGGTGACTTTCACGGGTGTTCGATCCCACTGTAAAACACCTCTTGCAGACTGTGGTGGTGTTCCTTGGCCCTGTCCTCATGGCCAGGACCAGGTCTGGGTCTATCCCTCGCGGCGCAGCATCACTTCACAGCACTGCCCAGGTCTGGAGGCTCTGAGGTTTGTCTGTGGAGGGGTGAAGGCACCTTTGTATTTCTCTTTACTATCTCATCACAGGACTTTGCTTTGCAATCTAGTTGATATTATTAGCCCAGGTTAAAAAAAGTGCATCTGGCAGCAAGAACTAAACCCTCTTCTTTTTTTAGGGGAATGTCTCAGCACAAGAGGTAACACTGGTTCAAATGGGTGGTTTCTTGGTGAGAAATAGCCTTCTCTTTCTTTGAATTTTCTCATTCATTTTCATCTGACAAAGCTTTTTTGTTCTGGTTTAATTTTTTATTTTCTAATGGGAAGACTTACCAGACCTTTCCACCTTCCTCAAAGTGACGGAAACCCCTCATCGCTTTTCTGGTTGGTAAAATGGGAGTGAAGAAATGGACTAAGGCAGTAGCTACTTGCTCAAATATTCTGACTTCTTTGTTGCTCAGGTGAAGATAGAAGGATAAAAGGAGAAAAGAACTGAAAGAAACTGTTCCTGTTTCCTCTGAAAAAATCATCTTTCTTACTGCTGTTCTGGCTGGTAGAGAGCTTAAAGAAGAAAAGTAAGACCTTGAAGAAAAATGCAGTTTTTCAAAAGTTTCATTTTACATTTTTTAAGTCAGAGTTGTTGATTTTTTTTCCCCAAAAAAGTAGAAAATCCATCAGAAACTATTTTAGGATGAGAAAGCTGCCAGCATCACATGCTTGTAATGCTGGTTCTTACTAGCAGGACAGTGCTGAAGCCTGTTGGAGCTGCTGTGCAGTGAGGTCTGGTTCTTGGCAGCAGCTCCTGCTCCATCACGCCTTTGCACCATGTCTCTTCCTCCTAATTCCCCGCTATCTCCTTCTAGGGGATTTGGAGCACCCGCACCTGCTGGCCTTGTCTTCCTGCCCCAAAAGCAACAGGAGAGCTGCCCACCCACCTCAGTGCCATGCCCTGTGGAGGTGCCTCGGACATGGGGTCAAGACAAAATGAAAACTAGCCAAAAGAAATCATCAGACTGAGGTAAAGAGCTTTTGCCAGAGGCAGCTGTAGGTTGTGCTGCCATTTTATAAATGTGAATGAGGACAAGGCTGATTATCAGTTTCTGTGGGATGAACTTTATACAGGAGACAAAATACTGGGGAAAAAAAGTGAAGTCATGGACCAGATCTTCTGGAGCTGGGACATAAAGTCAAAGAGCTTTGGCTTGCATCAAACCACCTGACAAATTATTGGGATGGAAAGCAGTCTGACTGCCTGCAGCAGGCTCAGATGGGAAAGACTGAATTCACTGAGGAGGCCAAGACCTGCAAGTGGACCAGCCTAGCCTGGTGTGGTGGTTCAGGGGCTCCCAGGCACAGAAATGCCATGTCCAGAGCAGAGCTACCTGCATAGGTGACCACAGGTGTGGCTGTCCTACACTTCCAACTAAAAATGTCACATGGAAGGCAGTAGAGTTGGTCCACATGATGAATCCTTTCTTGGCCAGCAGCAGTTTGATATCCACACCTGTTCCAGGTGTATTTGCTGTGGGCTGGCTGATGATCTGTGAAGCTCAAGCCACAGCAGCAAAATGCAGCCAAGTAAAGGCATCAGACAGCTGAAAACGAACCCCACAGACTCCAGAGTCTGTGCTGAGGCCTTGTGGGTGCTGTAATCGTAGGAGAGGTTAGCAGTGCTTGCTGAGTGTGCTTTGCATGGCTTTTAGAATGCCTGGAGTCACCCTGACAGCCCTGCTTTCACACATGTGCCTTCACACCACGAGGTGCAAATCTTTGTCCTTGCCCGTCTTCCCTTCGTACTTGCCCACTCTCTCTATATTTTCTTTTATAGCTATGAGTTTTAGGGTAAATGAAGTACTGGCTCGTGTACTGGCCTTTTCAAGAAGTCGTGCTTCCCTGTAAGCAGCCAAGCTTTTTTGCAAACCTGGCATTCTCTACCCTGATTTCATAAGTCCCTTTGGCTCAACTTTTTCTCTTGGGCTTTTTTGTTTTCTGGTTTCATTTTTAACCTTCTGCTCTTTGCCAAGCTTCTCTGTACTACGTATGCTGATGCTACTGAAATGTTCAGGCGGTGAAGCCTGATGTTCAGGAGTTGGGAGATGAGAACTGAATCTGCCTTTTTTACCTTACCCCACCCCATGCTGTGCATATGCATCAATAAAGCCCAATTACCTGAGCCCCGTGGATCTTCTCTGGAGCATCTCTACCTCACTGAGTGCACAGGATACCCAGCGCTTGTGTTCGGTGTGGCTCTCAGGTTTTTTCTTTTGCCTAGTGTAGGATCTGCTGCTTTGCTGCATGGTAGTACTCATCACTATTGTATGAGACTGCTTCACACATGGTAATGAATTTAATTTCACACCACCACTACTGGAAGACAGGTTATTTTTATCCTCTCTTTAGATTTGCGAGAATTGACATGCAGAGCTTAGAGCAGAAAAACAGTGTATGCTTTTGGCTGTCAAGCTGAAGATATCTAGGGTCATAATTTTGGAATACCGAACCCCTGAGGGCTCTCTGCAGTGCAGCTGCTCCTCAGTAACAGTTGTGGGTGCCTGGCACATCTGTAAGACAGAACCAGGAGATCTCATATACTTCTGGAAACCAAAGTAAGTGGCTCCCTATGGAAACTTGGGTTTGAGTGGTTCTGTTGGCACTCTGTAAGAGCCAGAGGCATCATCTGCTCCCACAATGCACCTTGACAAGATGAGCATCCTCTATCTTTCTGCAGCTTTATGGTTATCTGCTCTTTGTCCCTCATTATCTGCAACAAATAGCAGTTCCCTGTAAACAGGAACTGCTGCTACTTCGCTGTGCTAATTCTGTCTGGGATAGATGCATCTGGCTGGCTGAAAGAGCTGGAGGTCCTGTAGTGAAGTAATAGGATTATATAATTAAACAGTATGATAATTTGCTGCTCTTATATCTGTATGTGAGGGCATCCGGGCTACTCTGAATTCTGGCAGTCCTGATCTGAGTGCCTGACTCTACAGCCTTGTGGGTATTGCTTCTGGAGAGGCTTCACAGATTGTTGGCAGCAGACACTTGTGGCTATAACAATGTTAATGGACTTTGGTCCCCATCCCACATGCTTTGGATGCTGTTTAAGGTTCAGGGCGCTATGTCTTTGACCCAGCATTCGACCAATGTGGCCTTGCCTCAGTTGTTCCTACCCCCCCAGCCAGTCCCAACATCCCTGACTTGACAGGCAGAGCTGTCAGCCACTGAACTCCTGCTCGTCCCTTTTAATCTGGAATTCCTGATGTGCATGTTCAG
>NW_010261585.1:4668-15816 GCF_000690775.1 Eurypyga helias
GCCCTTGCTTTTCAAAGGGCATTCAGAAAGGCTGCCTGGGGGCTGAGTGGAGTCCAGCTCTCTGCAGCAGTACGGGAAATATTTGTTTCTTTGTCCTTTGCATTTCTGCTTCTGTTGATACTGATGTTGGCCAACACTCTATCAGGGGTGATGGTGAGCAAGGCAAATATGGACTTCAAGCAACACCATGTGATCATTTACCTTGTAGATAGATGCTTGGGTTGGCTCAAGGACACAGCTAGAAAGCACGTATGTGAGCAAAGAAATGGGTGAGGAACGCAAGAGGAAAGGAAGGTGGCAATTCTTGCTGGACTCTCTGAATAATTGCTGTGCTTTAAATTCAGGGAATTTGAGAAATGGCCAGGACAGAGGCTGATTAATTAGTGGTGATGTCATTCTGTTAGCAGTTCCAGGGCAGGCCAGCTGAAACATCACCTTTGGATGTAGACAGAATCTTCAACAGTCATCTGCATTAAGTAAGTTTATAATGTGTAGCAACTTTAAGACAGCCTTAGCAAGGCTGGAAATTCTGCCACTTTCCCAGCAGGGAAAGGTAGTTTGCCTTTTTGTTTTGCAGCTTGGTAGGGGAGTGTGTCTGTGCCTCTCAGGGTAGTCACTTGGGCTCTCTGAGTGTATCTCTGACCTGGAGAGGTTGCAGCTTCACCCAGTTATCCTGCTGCTCAGTGGAAGTTTTTCTGCAGCATGCCACTCTCCCGCTTCCATGGCATCTGAAGAGTGCCTCACTAAACGTTTTTTGTAGCTTTTGAACTTCTCAGAGAGCCTCCCTCAAAAAAACAACCAACCAACCAACAAAAAAAAACCCAAACCCACCCCAACCCCCCACATTTTCATCCTTGGGAAGGGCTGACGTTCCACAGCTGGCTGGGTTGGTCTGCGTGCAAGGCTGCGACGCTGTGCTTTATTGCCATCCAAGAGACTGGAATCTGGACGGATCTTTCCAGGTCCCCAAAATGGCACTTTGCTAAATGTGAGCAAAAGTTTCCCATCTTATCTGGGGACAAAGCTTCTGTCATGCCCTCCTAATTGTGCTGAAGTAAAAAAACTTGGGAGAGCTTGTCTTCCTACTACGGTGTGCCAAAGCCCTTTCCGCCTGGGCACTGCTTTGGCTCTGTGGAATAAGGTAGAGCAAGGGCCTTCTGGGGATATGGGAGTGAGGGAGGGTTGAAACTCCTCCTCCCCCCACCCCCAGCCTCTCTTCAGTGTCTTTTCTTTTGCTGATGGGTTCTGCTTCCTTCTCACCTGATTTTTTTTTCCTTCTCTTTATTGCAATTTTGTTATTGGCAGCTCCTCTGTTTCAGATCCTCTTCAAACTTAATTAATGTGCTGCTTATTCCCTCTTCCAGATCAGTAATTATTGTATTTAATAAGACCAGATCTAGTCCTGATCTGTGCCTTACCTCCTGCTCTCTCGACACGTCTCAGTTTGCCATGATGTTACACCCTACTGATGTAACACAAGAGCACATCGGTCCGTGCGAAAAGGTCCCTACCAATCCCGTCAGAATGGCTTTCTGTTCAAGAATAAAAATATATCAGGCCTGGGAAGAGAGACCTCTGCTTGTGCTGTTCAGCAGAAGGTGGAAGGAGAAACTGCCGTAGTGGTACCTTTCCTACAGCAGCTCCTGGCACCTTGGGTGGCCCCAGATCTGCAATCCACGGAGCAAGGTCCGCTCTGCTGCAAAATGTGTGAGCCTGCTCCCTCTGTGAACGCTGATTGTGGGCTCCTGGAATTTAGAAAAGCTCTTTCTTTTCTTTTCGCCTTCCTAATTATCATCTCTGCATCTGAAAATTGTCAGGTTGTCATCAAAATCTTGGGGGTTTGTTATATGGAGAAATTTCCATTTATGAAAGAAAAAAATGTTCTATTGAAAACCTCTGGCTGGGGACCTTTTAGATTTGCTCCAGAATCTGTGCCCTGCTAAACAGCACCTCCACAGCCTCCCTCCAGACAAGGGAAAGTATCTGGGGGTTGCATATCTAATGCCTAATGCTTCCCACTGATCACTTACCCTTTGGATAAGAAATGTAACAAAGTAGCCTGATTAACTGGGATTGAAGGAATTAAGCCTGTGTTTGTGGAGATAACGATCAATGAGGTCTCTTTTAACACACTTGTTACTCTGGGCTTCCTTTGATTGGCATATCAACAGCTACACACCATAAATTACCCTGATGGATTCCCCTGTGCATCTGAATTTAAAAGAGATGAGGCAGAGGGTTATTTTAGTTAATATTCCACTGTGTGATTTGCCAGGTGCTCTGCAGCTTCTGTCTCGACTCATAACCTCTGTTCTTTCTGTTCTGAAGTCCTGCCCATGGAAACAGCACTGCAGCTGTCCTTGAACCTGGCTCTGGGCTTTCTGTAGCTCCCATATTCCTTGACCCAAGGGTCCTTTCTGCCCAGACCATTCCTTAAAGAGGAGGGAGCAAGTGCTGTGAGACTGTGGCAGTTTAATTACTGACACAAGCTCTTGGCAGCACCTAGCAGGCTCTCCCAGGTGACCAGCTGGGGCTGCTGGCATGGATCCTGGAGAGAATTAGCTAAAGAAGTGTTCCTGGATGCATGTGGGTCCACAGCAGAAATTTTGGTGCTCCCCACTGCAGTCCATTAGCAGTGAAGTGAGATGCTGCCTTCCTCGGATTAGAAAGCACTTGAGGATGTCATTTACCTCGGCAGATTTCCCAGCTGACTGAGCATTCTTATTCCACTAATTACAAATCAAGAGGGTAGTGTGTGCAGTGGCTCCCAGATAGGAGGAGCTCTCCTCCCTAATGGTGGGGCTGGATGGACTGGGAAAACCAGAATGGATCCTGCTAATTATTATCCTCTTCCTCTCCTATCAGGTGGACCACAGTAAAGCTTGCTCTGGTAAATCCTGCGAAGTTGGGCACTCGGATGCTGCAGCTGGGCCTCAAGTCCAGCCCTGCCCGTGATGTGTCCCAGCACTGGGGGTCGCACAGAGCCAGGACCTTGGCTCAGACTGGCTGCTGCTTTGGAGTCACCTGAATAGCCCAGGACCTGGGACTAGGGAGGCACAGGAAGAAAATAACTAACCGGAATCTTTGGTAGGTGTTTGATCAAGCCATTGCAGGACTGTCTTGTTCTGTTTTAGCTGGTGTGGGAGGGAGAAGGCTTAGGAAAAGTTCCTGTTTCAAATTTCCCGGTATTGAAGGCTGCTGTGCTTGGGGATGTGGGGCTGAGTGGAAGCAGAGATGCTCTTCACAGTTCAACCAGCCTCAGGGCTTCCCACTGTGTAGGGCTGTTCTGGGTCATGCAACTTGGCCTGTTAGGAGTATTGCTGGTTTGGGGGCAGTTACAGCATCTCGTTTCTCATCTTGAGCATCCTTTGATTCCCTGGACCTGTGTTTTCCTATTTGGCTGGCACCAACTGCATTTCCAAAGGCTCCATGTGCCATTGACAGGCAGCGGATAGCAGCAGCAGAACATCTGCCTGTCTCTGTGCCCTGTGGCTCTTCCTCCCCAGCACAGCTACCCTGCTCTGCCGCGTGCCTCCCCATCATCAAATGCACGGCTCCTCTGGCTGCTTTTCTCTCATCTGCTTACACTAACAAACGCTCCTGGAGCAGACGGGCCCTGGGAGAGCACGGACCATCAGAGGTACATTTGTAGTCACAACTGCAGCTGGAGTCTCCAAAGCCCTGTGCCAGGAAGGAGTCCCAGCTGCCTGCCCCGTGACTCGTAGCCTAATGTCTGTCTGCCTCAGTGTTGGCCCAGTTGTGACAGGCAAGTGCTGTTGTGGTTTCCAGTGCAGGTGCCTGAAGGTGTTTCTGAGTGGGGGTCACCGTCAGCCCTAATGAAGTGAGGGAGGCATGGGACCTGGAGCGATGGGCAAGCCCCTGCATGCTTCCACCCCAGCACCCAGGTGGGGGGTGCATGAGACGCTGTGTGAGTGACAGGGAGACGGCCCTGGGGCTTTGAGCTGCCGCTTTTCTTTGTGCTTCACCACTTGCCAGGACAAGGTTAACCCATGAACCATTTCCGAGCCGTTCCTCCTTTCATTTTCTACTGAGCTCTTGGCTCAGCCGCAGCTTCCCACACGGGTGCCTCCGGCAGCCAGCGGTTGGAGTGTCCTGTCTCCCGCAGCCAACACTCACCTTAATATCATGGAGAGCTCTTGTTACCTGGGTCTCTGCTGTTTTGTTTCAGCTAATTAGAGCTGATGAGATCCACTTAGTGTTAGGCAGTTGCCTGTCCCTCAGCTTCCTGTGGTCCTTGTAAAGTTTACCAAACGTGACAAGGTACTAATCCTTTCAGGGACCATAGCACAGGCAACGTGGTGATTTTTAGAGCTCGTGTTAAGTACAAGGTTCAGCTGAAGTCTTTAGGAAACTTCTGCCGTCCTGCTGACAGGCTCTGTCCACAACCATACTGCGTGGCTAACTACCTTGCTTGATGGAGAGGATCCTAAAATTGCCATTTCGATGAAAGTACCAGCAGCCTCCAGGTGTGGCAGGATCCTGAGTGCACCAGAGTTTACTTCCCTTGGGGTTTATTCTCCTGATGGCCTTTGCACCTGAAGCTCAGCAACATCTTTGTTCCAGGAGGCTCGCTGTCGCTTGGTGCGCAGCAGGTGATCAAGCTATGGTGAGGCCAGGGCCTCCTTTGAGTGACAAAGAAAGCTGAGGAGGGCGTTTGGAGGGCAGGGAAGACCTTGTGAACGTAGGGCATTTTCCAAACACTTCATCTAGTGTTGTCAACTCCTACAATTCTTAGTGCAAACCTCCTCATATTTGGCCCTGTTTCAAGCTCCAGGATTTAGCTTCATGCCAGTCTCCAGTTCCTTCTGAGACAAAAAAATGAGTTCAGAGCTTTGTGGGTGCAGAGGCAAATCCAGAAGGACCCTGGATAGGAAAAGCAAACAAGCAGGACTCAAAGAGCCTTCCTAAGCACTTGATTTAGATGAGCATTAGGCACCTACATCGCTTAGGCATATCTGGGCTTGACAAGCATGCACAGTGTTAGAAATAGAAATGCTGAGGTGTCTAAAACCTTATGACTCCACATTGGGGGGGAGGGGTGTGCGGGCTTTGAACTTATCCTGCTATTGTAACTGCAGAAGAGAAAAGAAGAGTGTGAACAGGTCTTTCTCTCCAGGTTTATTTTTGCTCTTGCCAAGGGACTGCAGGACAAATACAGTCTCTTTCAGGCCCATTAGCTTTTATGAATTTGTTCCACTGCCAGCATATAGTTTTTGAAATTCGAGACAGCTCTCCCTGCTAAAACAGCTCTGGTACTTCTCCACACAGTTGGACCTGGCTTCTGGAGATTTGGATGGACAGGTTTTGTTGTAGAAACAAGGCTCCAGCTCTTTGCTTTACCAGGATCTGCTGAGACAGAGACCTCGAGCTCTGCAGTGTCCTGCAAGAAGGGGTTTTTAGCTCTTGGAGTTGTCGCATGGGTGTCCATGCTGAGCATCTCTGTAAAATGGAGATACCTAGCTATCCCAGTGCCCACTTCTGGATTTCCTTGGGCATGCCTAAGCTATGGATAAAACCCCTATATACTGGAGCCCTTATCTAAAGCAGCAAGGATTACGTGATCTTGTGTAGAAACACTGCGTTGTGCCTCAAGCATCCCTGGGGATTATACATGTAGATCAATACCTCGCAGGGAATGTGGAAAGGTGAGGAAAAATTAACTTTTCCAATAGTGCACTTTGGACCTGCCTGCTTTGTCACGGATTGTGTCTGTGACCTCGTGAGTCATTTGATGGCTCTGCCTTAGCCCATCACCTTCTTCTTCCCATCAGCACAGCCCTGCAATGCCCCAACAGCTTCTAAAGGTGATGCTTCCTTTCTCTCTTACTTTGCCAGGCTCCTGTAGGCTAAACTTCTGGTGGCGGGAGCCACCTTTGCATTTGTGTCGCCAAGATTTATCCCCAACATTGTCAGTTGCTTGAAGTGTATGGATGAAGTGATGAACTGCATAACTGCATGACGTGGGATACAAAGGAAAAGCCCTTTCCATTTCCCAAGTCTAAGGCTTAGAAGTGGAGAGTTTCAGCTGCAAGAATGCTTTTTTCCTGTGTTTAAGAGGGTGAAAAGAGCAGCATGTCCTGCAGCCCCTTCCCAGTTCCACAGGGAAATATGAGTGGGAAATCTGCTCCTGTGGGGACCAGCAGATTCTTACCAGTCACCTCCTTTTAACTCACCAGCACATGTGGTAACAGCCAGTGGGTTTACTGGTAAGGAGGTGCCGAAGGACAGTACTGATGAGAGAAGACTTTGAAGGTGAGCCTTGCCTCTGAAGTGTGCTAGGGAAAGGGTTGTTGTGTTTCTGGATACCAGGGACAGCACAGCATTTTAGGTGGCTCTTCGTTCCCTCCTGGCAGGCTTTGAGAGCTTCACCACGGACAAGGAGGGGAGGGGGCTGCCTTACCATGGGGGAAGATGCTGCCTCAGCCTGGTGCTATGCCTGTTTGCTGGGGTCTGGCCCAGGACCCTACTTCCTGCCCACAGGGAGAAGAGCACCAGCTCGTTGCTGGTTTGTATGGGTGGCTCCAGTTCGCCTGCAAAGTGAGAAAACACCAGCTTTTTGGTTCTGTTGCTTTGGATGACTATTAGACTTTGCTGGAGGGGTGCAACTGCGGTGCCGCAGAGGGTGAACAGTCCCAGCAGGGAGGCCGAGAGGGTGGTAGCAGGGCTCCCAGCCGCGTGCGGGATGAGCCGTGACCCCTATCTCCAACCGAGGATGCAAGCGGATGGCTGATTTATGGCCGAGGCGAGATAGGGGTCTCTCTGAGTTAAGCTGTAGGCGAGTTGCCATGGAGATGGGCTAATAAAGCACTGGGCAGCAGCCGGCTCTGGCGCTGCTAACGGTTGCAGTGATGGGGTGGGTGGGGAGAAGGGGCAGCTGGCCCAGTGGGGATGGAGAGTGAGAACAGGGTAGCACCAAAACAATGGGGCAGGAGTTGGGTTGGGTGTGTAGGGCTGTGGAGATGGCCCTGGGTCCTTTGAGAGAGGAAAGGGTGATGGGAGAAGAGCTCCCTTCTGCCAGCTCTTTGGGAGAGGGGTGTTCAGCACGGTGCTCCGTGGTGGTGAGTGGGACCAGCAGCTTTCAGGGAAGGGGCTGGACCCCTAAGCAGCCAAAGTATCCTTTGTTCTGGTCTCCTGCCTGCATCAACCACCTGCCTGCTTAGTGACTGTAGGCTGGCTGCTTCCCCTGGCAGCATGAGGGGGCATCAAGTCAGATGTGGATGTCAGCTTGCACCTCCTGCAGGACTGGTGCAAAGGACTCTGCTGTGCTCAGGGTTAGCTTATGCATGAGGAGAACAGGACCTGCTCCAAGGTGGGTGCCTGCACACAAGCAGTCAGGACCTTTCTAGCTGCAGAGCCCAGCCCTGTGCTGATAAGCCTTCAGCCTCGGAGCAGGTCTGTACCACGCAGTGTCCCTGGGAACTGTGTGTCACCAGGACATGTCTCCCTCAGCACACCATTCTTCTGCCTTCCAGCATGGGGGAAGGTGACCTGTTCCCTGGCTCAGCCTTCCCTCACAGCCATTGCAGCATAACTGCAGCCAGCTCCGTTGGATGCCAAGTATGGGTGTTGGATGGGATGAATGGGCATGGCATGGACTTGCCTCCAAAGATGTGGGTGTAGTGGAGCTGTGCTGCACAACCCTAAGCTCTTGCTCCAGCCTGCACCTCCAGAATGGACCCTCCTGCTTTGCTCTAGTAGGGATTAAGTCTGCAGTCCCATTCAGTCCAAGGGCACTGTAGCATGGACCTAAACCGAAGCATACTTCTATTCTGCCTAGTTAGGCAGGGCGATGGGAGGGAAAGGCTTAGGTAGGATATTAGTAAGATATTCCCAGGCTGCTGCACTCTCATTCTGAGAGATTACTCTTCAGTAATATGGTGATAGCCATATTTCAACCTTGACCACCATAAGAAGGGTTTTGCCTCAAAGCCATGAGCTCCTGGAGTGTGCCAGAGTTCAGGCAGGTGTTCCAGCAGGTATAGGAGAGCGGCGTGGGGCTGGAGGGAGGTTATATATTTTAAGAAGGAAATAAAAAGCCTTATGATGGAGCAATGCATTAAAAGATAATTGCTTACAGGATTCACAAGATGTTTTTATGCCTCCTAAATTGATGGATGTATCCACAGAGACTGATGCTCTCAGTGGAGGGTTACCTTTCCTTCTGAAGAGAGCAGAGATCAAGACAATTCCAGTTAGCTGATGCCAGCAATCGATAACACTACCCCTAACTCACAAAGAAAAGGTTGTCTAAAGCTGCACTTCTTGACCCAGCTAATGCCTTCTTCCCTGGCCAAAGCCTCTCCCCCAGACCGCATCCCCTGTTGTTTAAAGCCATCCTGTGCTACTGCTGAACAGCCCTTGTGTCTTTAACTCTGTCATCATGCGCTATCCAGAAGGTAGAAGTACTCCCCTCCCGCACAGGTCCGTTGGCTTTTGGCACTGGCTGGGATGGAGGGGGACTTCCACTGTCTCCATCATTAACAAGGCCTCTCCTGATGTCTCTGCAGGGCTGGCTGGTGGGGTGAGCCAGCCGGCCCTTGCTGCTGCAGCCAAACCGTAAGGGGCACAGATCATGTAAAGCTTTGGAGAGTGTCTGGTGCAGCATCTATAATCCAGGCGGGATTTGACAGGTGGAGAATTTGATTATTGCTCTTTGGCAGCTAGAAGCAGGCCTTGCTGTGGTGCACAGGCGCCTGCTCTGCCAGGGATTTGCATGAGCTGATATGGTGTGGGTCAGCACATCTGGAGGGGTGGAAAGGGTTGTAATGTGCATGTCCACTGACCTCCTCATTTAGGGTGCTTTTTAGGTGCTGTATCTCTTGCTCTGCTCTTAGCTCATGTGGCTAGACCCTTGTAATTCCTTATCTTGTGCTTTCTTTCCCATCTGACTCAATTATGGCCACTTCCCCCACCTCTGTAAAGAGAACGTGGCTTGTCGTGTGGCAGGGTTTTCACATGATTTTTAGATTCTTGGCAAAACATTTCCAGTAAAGGGCTTCATGCCCAAGACTATTTCAGGCTGGTGGCAGTGTCAGAGGAGACCTCTGAGCGGAGGCGGCAGTCTTTGGAGAAGGCATCTCAGAGTGGGGTGAGATATGTTGCTCCTGGGGAAGCCTGTATGGCTGTTGCTCATGGATGAACAGGCCTCAAGAGAAGCATGGTTTCCATTGCCTCTGACTATTGTTAGCACTACTTAAATCTGTAAATCTTGGAATGTTCTTCAATATAAGCCATTTAAAATCCTGAGTCATTTCTGTCTCCGGATATACTTGTCTCACTGATTCTGTTTCATGCCTGTTCTCATATCCAAGGTGGTTCATGCCAGCAGCTGAGTCAGTTTGGAAAGGAGGAATAACAAGTATTAGGGCCTCTCCTGCTCTAGGCCTCCAGACAACCGATGTTATTGAGTTAGCCAGGTCCTGTGTCTGGTCCCACCTCTGGGCATGGTCATCTCAGTGATATTCTCCAATGGAGTGTCACCTTCCAGTGGGAAGATCCTTGGGGCTTTTAGCCAAGTGAATGGCTGTGTCTTGGGACTCCCCCAAGCTCTTCCCTGTTCCCTTGCCAACACTCTTGTGTTCCCAAGCATATAAATCAGGAATGGAAGATATGCCTTGGAGGAAACTTAGATGTAAGCAGAAATTCAGTGTTAATAAGTACGGCCAACTTGTGTTGCTTATGGGGCTCTTCCTTAGCTGGCCGTGCTTTGAGTAGGAGGTTGGACTAGATGGTACCTTAAAATCTCTTCCAATGTGAATTTTCATATGATCCTGTGAATTTCCCCAGTTGCAGAGACCAGCAATAAGGCTTCTCTGCTGGCAGGCACATACAGCTCCCTTCTTGAGTGATGCTTTAGATTATGGCAGGAAGAATTCAGTGCAGAAACAGACTTCTTAAAATGGGAACAGCCCCACACCATGTACCGATTGCTGTCGTTCGTTTATGAGCAGTCAAGGACGATTAACATGTTAGCTGTCCACACAGGATCTCTAAAGTAAGTCCTTGGAGCTCAGGTAAAATGCCTTTCAGAGATCAGAAAAAAATAACTTGAAGGCCTGGTTGCTGATGTTTCAAAGTTGTTCTGTGAGTATTTAATCTCCATCAGCTAGGGCTGGATGTGTTGAGGAACTTACCTTGATTACATGCCGTTTGTGGTGACCACAAAGTTCCTGTAAGAGAGCCAAGCGTTGCAGTGACATTAAGGACTCTCCCTCCCCTGGTCTAAGACATGACAGATTTGATCGTGGCGGCACTGTGCTGGACTAAGCTCAGTTTTTGCTCAAGATGTTGGTCTTCAGGTCTTGTGAAGCTCATCAGGTCTTGCCTATGGCCCCTACGCGGCAGAGGAAAGCAGAACTCTACTGGCATTTGAACCACTGCTAAGAGATACGTCTGGATTAGTGAAGACCATGCTCAGACCATAGGGAGCGGAAATTTTGCTGTGAAAGAGACCCTGTGTTCTCTTCCTACCGTCCAGAAACAGGGCATGATGAATGCTCCTATCTCACCAAAGCCAGGATGGCTGTAGGGATAAGTAGAACAGTGATTGCCCCAACTTTCTCCTGGAAGCAAGAACTGGGTCATTTTCTGGTATCAGAACGTGGAGAACTGACAGTTAAACTGGATTTAATCACTCCTGCCTCGAGGGCCCTTGCCCTGAAGTATGTTTGCATGTTATTTTAAGTATTCAAAAGCAAGAGTATTTTAGAGGGATGTTGGGGGGGTCAGTGATGCCTGCAGTTGTGATCCGTTATCCCGCATCCTCAGCGGCGCAGCCATGGTTATGTACCTCGGAGTCACAGCTGCGGCTGAATCTTGCAGTGTGTGTTTAACAAGGAGAGCTCTGCAGGGACAATATATTTTGAGTGTGCCTTCCTGTCAGCTCTCGCCTTCCCAGCTCCGCTGTGGCACAGCTCCGCAGGACCTCCGAAGCCCAGCCAGCCCTGCCCAGCGCATCTCACATCGTCCTTCCTCCGGGGTCCGCGCCGAATCTGCCCTTGTTTTCACTGCTGCTCCTTGCTGCGATTTCACCTCTCTTCCTCCTCCCCCTTTCTCCGCATCTGTTTTCCTCTGCCTGCCCTTTGATTGCGATAGAAACCTCGGCAATTCCAAGTTACAGGCCAAACT
>NW_010261586.1:0-526 GCF_000690775.1 Eurypyga helias
GACAGTGAGCTTGTGTGAATATCTGTATACTGGGAGTAGTATACATTCTCATGCTTTCTCACCCATGATAAAGGCAGGGCACTGATGAAGTATATCAGACCACCAAGAAATAAAATTAAGAGAGTGGAAGCATGAAGACAAAGCACTCCCAACTGCATTGCCTAGTGTAAGTATGTTCTCCTAGAATAATATTTTGTGACCTTGAAGGCTATAGTAAGTGCATATAGTACAACATAAAATTAAGTGTAAAATAAATACTTTTAAATATGAAAAAATACTACAGGAACAGATACACAGAAATAAAGAAAAGGACACTTGTCTATTACTTCTTTTCTCAGGACACTGTTCACTCTGTGTACTATCCAAAAGATATTCTCTCTGGGAATTTTAGTATATCTATAGCACTAGTGATTTACTTTTTGTGTAAGCATCACATATTTTCCTGGTCCCGGGCAGTGATGAGCTGCTCTCCTAGGGCAGTCTATAAGATTTTGTTTCATTCCATAATGCATCAAAATCTTATAGA
>NW_010261586.1:840-7215 GCF_000690775.1 Eurypyga helias
ATTTTTGCTTGCTGTCCTGGAACCTGGTTGTGTCCGTCCCCAGGTGGTGAGATCCTGTATAATTTGTTCTATTTTTCTTTCTTTTTTTTTTTTTTTAATTACTTATTAGCAATAGTATTGTTAGTAACTCCAGGATTTTCATTTATATAATTAAATAGTTCTTTTCTCAACTTCTTACGAGCCTCCCTTGTTTTTTTGCTCTGACCCTTCTTCACTTGGAGTGGGTGAGGGTAGAGTGGTAGAGTGACTGGTGGTGCTTAATTGCCCAGCAGGGGTAAACCACAACACATATTTAGATGTCGTGTCCTTGAAGAGGTCATTGATTTAAGCATAGATGTAATCCTTTATATTAAATACAATCTGAGTTTTTACTCAGGTTAAAACAGCCTCTTCAGCAAACTGTGAGTACTACTTTTTTATTATTAATTTAATGAAGAGTTTTCAATATCCATCCTCTGAATAGCATATTAACTCTTTAGTATACTACTAATCTGTTGGAAACTGATGAGCTATTTTGAGAACAAATAGTGGGTTTTTGACTTTAATGAACAATGCTTAAACCTATGCACATCTCTTTTCTGACACTAAGCCTTATATTTCTATTAAAAGGCAGCCTGAATAAACTTTATTCAGCCATGTAAATGGGATACGTACACAGAGATTATTAACTACATGTCATCTCAGACCAGAGCAATGACCTGTTTATCAGCTTGGACATATGAGGAATTTGGGTAACTGGTTTATAAAACAGCCAGTAAGAGATACCACTGTGATGACATTGTTCACAGGGATGATTATTTTTCTGAAAATAACATTCTTTTCTTAATAATGAGAAACAGTGATTTTCTTATTCCTACAGAAGGAAAATAAAACCAAACAACCTCTTCTCAAATGAAAATTCTGCAGTATGTTATTTAAGCAAAACAACCCTAATTACAGGCCATGCCAAATTACCATATTTTATTATGAAATGTAGCAACCACATTTCTTCATAGTCAATTCAATATTTTTGTTCGAGTTTAAATTGATTACTTAGAAAATGAATGAAAAAAAAAATTAATTGAATTTCAAGGCAGCTGGATGCTTAACACGAAAGCTGAGTATCAGACTGGTAATGCTTAAGAGGTTCTCCAGAATCTTGAAAGCATCCAAAAGTATGATGATTATAAATTTTTACAAGATTTATGTAATTATGCATGACATTTAATAGAAATCTTCCAAAGTGGCTAGCTGAAGCTTATCTGAGCTCAAGTGAAATTAACTGTTAAGAGTATACTTCAGAAAGAAACTCTCCGTGTTTTGCACATCTGATATTACAACACTAATTTTGACAATCAAACTGTGACTAAAATAAGCTTGAAATAGAATCTCTTTTTTAATTAGTTATTTGTAAGTTTGATTTTATTCTGGTTTTGTTTGCTTGTTTGTTTTTCTTATTTTGCCTTACTCAACTCTTAGCATTTGATGTTCGTACTCTGTGTTTTGATATCCTTCCCTCATTGTCTTCCTGTCCAAACCTTTGCTACATTAAAACATGTTGGTCTGCTTGCATCATGTAAAAAATTGAGCTATTCTTCTCCGTCTTCATTAGTTTGGTGGCTGAGTGACAAAGGACGATAATGAGAGTCTACAGGAATAGGTTCTATATTCAGTACGATTAGCTTACAGGGTCAGAATAGTATTGCTTTATGAATTTTTTTTTTTTTCAGCCAAAATCCCAGTAGTTATTTTAAAACAGACCTGTCTTCATTACAAAAAGAAATAATTTAATAATACAAGGATGTTACATAAAATTAAAGAAAATGCAAAAATAAACAAAAATAGTTGAGAACTAGAAAACATTAACCTGCATGGAATACATTTGTGTTTCTGCATGACTTTCTGTTCTGTCAAAACAGAACAAGCTAAACTGTTGAAAGCATGCCTACTCCCTCTCATTTAATACTCCCATAGCAAATTCTGAACCTAATTACACAATACGAATTGTTTATTACAGCCCTCAATGCTTCTTGAATTTGAACAGTTAAAAAATAAAAAAAAGAATCATTGAGAAAGTTAACTAATCTCACTTCATTCTTCTATTAGAAATCTTATTACCTTTGTCTCTTTAATATCAGCAGTAAAGTTAACGTTAGCAGATGGAAAATGTGAGAGTATTAATAGTGGAAAAGGTTTGAAGGTTCACAGAATGGTTTACTAAAGGAAAACAGTCTATTTTATGAAATAATGACTAGGAATGGAATATGGAAAATACTTCTGCTAAATGCTTTGACGTGAGTAATGGAAGGGATTTTTGATAATTATGCATTTGCACTAGTGAAGAGTACAGCAGTGCAATTAAAATAGTTTTTATGTGCACTTTTTTTCTTAGGCCTATGAATAGCAGGGTTAGTGACAGCTGACTCCGCTAGACTTCTAAGTAGTGGTGAGCCAGCCTGTGTTTCTCTGGGCATTTAGGTCCTATGCGTATGTCTGACTTGAGGAACTGTGAGTGTACGTGCCAAGTGTCATGGGACTACAGCATAAGATTGTGTGTAGAACCCTCCTGGTTCAGAGGATTTTGTTTCTTTTTCACCTTAGTCTTCCATAAACTGCTGTGAAACTCTTATTCTGGCTACTTTGTCTATCTACCATGAGAATACATTGCAAAATGTAGTTGTGACTGCTACTCCTTGAAGCTCTTGTGCTGTAATTTGCTACAGCAGCAACCATGCCTAAGAAAAAGGGTTAGTTTGGGGACTGTAATAGAAATGGCTGACCCTCATTTTCTTCAGAAAGTCTAGAGTCCACGTGGAGAACATCAATAATTTCCAATTCAGCATTATCTTGTCTTTCCAGTCCCTTTCCAAAGTGAAACATATGGGCAGTGTGGCTATCTTCTTATTTTGAAAAATTTTTCTTCTACAATTTCCTGCTCAGGAATTCGGAGGCAGTAAAAAAGTGCTTCCAAAGCAGTTCATCTGAGGATTTTTTTATGCCTTGTATGATCAAAGTCTTGAGAGATTAATTAGTGCCACATGTACACTAAAGCAGCGCAATTGACAAGTATCTCACTTGAAGACTTGTAACTTTCATTTAAGGTACTGCAAATTATTCAAATTTAACAGCTGCTGTTAGTAAATACTAAGTAATTTGACTTAAATTCTTCCTGAAATACACTGGCACAAGTCCCACTTGTTTTACCTGTACCATACTTATGTTTTGGTGAAGGTTAGTCTTCTAGTTTAACATCTCAGATGTCATCCACCTCTCCAGCTGTGGCAAATGTTTTGAATGGTGGGTATTTTTCAAGAAGTTAAATATTTTAATTTAATGTAAAGTTACACTTGCACACTTGATTTCCTTCCATGAGGAGGCTGTTATTCCTTTCAAATAATATGTATAAAGGTAAAACCTAAAAGAAGTTTCGTATTTTACGGTCATGTGACCTATTTGTGTGGGTGTTTGAGTAGTCTTAAAGTTGGAAGAAGACTCTAAATAAAGAAAACTATGGTGACTTTTTAAAGCCAGTTGTTATGAAGTGTGATACGGCTAACTACAACTGGAAAATGCAGCTCTTCTCATATTTCATCGAGTTAACTGTACAACTGAAATTTTTATAAATGTCAAAATTTAAAATTCAAAATTACAAGACAGCCTGGTTTCTCCACACTAATACTGAGTGTGTGGTGGGGTGGGAGTAGAGGTAATGTATGTGGAAAGATGGGTTTGAAAACAGAAGTGTCTAATTCTCTAACAAAAAACACTTTCATATTTAAAACATGCTTCCCTCCCTCCTCTGGTGATACTGAAATGTGTTCTGGTTTTTGTTTGGGTTTTGTTTGTTTGTTTTTTTTTTCACATAAATTAATTTTATTTTAAATGAATGAATAAACTGATTTAACATATCCCATCACACCACCAGGTTTTCTAGGTTAATTGGCACAGAAACTTCTAGGCTTCTCTTGCAAAAGAAGCTGTCTCCTATGATGATCATCAGTGTGTCTCTTCTCTGCTCCCATTCCAGGTTGTGTTAAAACACTGTTGTCTGAACAGTGACTGCATTTAACAACACTCCAATCAGACCATCTCCACATACGGAGAAGAGGAGAAGGTTGCTGGGAATAACTAATTCAACCTCGAAGTTGATACCAGTGCCTGACTGGGGACTTCACAGCAGTGGTAGTAGGCTTGCTATCGGTGAGCTCAGGTTTAACATTCAGCAGAAATATACCTGACATTCAATACATCTTCCTTGAACATGATGGACCTGTATTATATGCAGCATTCCAGTTGATATATTAGGAGTGCCTACTCCAGTGACATTAATACTTCCATATTTCTTTGTGAAATACCTTGCCTGAAAAATCCTAGGACTGCTTTTGACATTTTCATGGCTGCTTCACAGAGATGGTTCATAGTAATCTTATAATTGACTAATACACCTAGATCTTGCTCTTCCTCTGACATTTCCAACTAATGACTTCCCATGTGAAGTCGGAAATTCTTGCTATTAATCCCCAAATACATGAACTTGCACTTTGCTATGAAATCTCATGCCATTTTCTTGTTCCAGTCCTCAAGGTCGTTTTGATTTTTATTTTTTATTTTTTTTTCCAACCTCCAGAGTAAGATTCTGCTCTTTTCCTGTATTGACAGTATCTCTACTTTACATAATCAACTGAATTAGCAGGCTGAATTTAGTACTACAGTCCTGAATTAGAATATTTAAGTCAGAACCTAAGACCAACCCTTCAGAAATTTTTTTGTTACTGCCTTTGAGCCTGATATGCCACTTTTTAATGTGGGCCATTGTGGTCTCTCATTTATTTTGTTCCCTTCCTACATTAAATAGATTTTCCTAGGGTAGCAAATCCTTATCAAAGCAATGTCCTTGGTTTTCTTCAAAGAAAGATACCAGATAAATGTCACAACCTACATGTGCTAAAACCATGTTTGCTTTGTGTTCTGCTTGTCATTTACTGATTCTTTCTTTCAACATTTGTTCTGTTGTTCTGGCTACTCAATAAAGAGGTTTGCAACATCCAAGATGTTTTCTCTACCCTTTCTAAACTATTTTCTTTTCAGACTGTAAGATATCACCCACAGTGTGATCTCTCCCCTAAAAATCCTTGCTAGTCAGTTTTTCACAGTTGTGTGTTGAAAACCAGAGGCCCCCAAAGCCTCTTGCAGATTGTGCAGAAGTCAGAGTGGCTCAGTGTTGGTAACTCCTTTAAGGTAGACACATGACAACTTTACTCAGGCAGTTTTATCACTTTCTGTGCATGTGGAGGTGGGCTAAGCAAATCGCTTTGCTCCTGACCCCGGAGTGGGCAACTGAATTGTTCCCTTTGCTTAGGATGTTTAGGAACCCCCAGGTGGAAAAGTATTTTTCTCACTCACAACATGAAGGCCCATGAAAATTGAATAAAATGTTCAGCTGTTTTAAGAGACTGGGATGTTCTCAGTAACTGTATTCATTATGTATACGTTTCCTGTATATGACAAAAGGTTACATCTTTATGGCAACAAGATTCTTGACCACTCACACCTTTATCTTACAGTCAAAGGAAAGGGAAACTCTGGTCTTATTCTTACCACATAGACGTCAATTTAATTGGTCCCCAGATGATACTGCACTATTCAAGATGAAGTGAAACTTGTTCGCAGTGCAGTTCACCTAGAATCAGGCTCTTTGTGTGAAGTGAACCAGAAAACCTAGGTGAAATGTACAAGATGTGAACTCTAGCTAGCAAGCTCTGGATCATTAAAATAACAGCACTTGAAGGTGTGCATCATACTGTTATACCATACAGAGTATGGTATACCCTATAAGCATACTTAGTATGCTGCTTCTCAGAGATGTTTCTATGCTGTATATCCTCCAGTGGAGAAAAATTCCTTGTGTTCTTTTGCAAGATATTTTTCATCATAAACAATAAAACCAGTTTACAATAAATTTCTGAAAAGACAATATTTGTGAAATGTAATCAGACAAAAACAGCTATTGAAAACATTCAGTCCAATTAAGATATGACATCAGCTGAGTAAAAAAAAAAAAAAAAAACAACAAAACCAAAACCAAAAAACCAAGAAAACCAAAAGCTATACCTCTACAGAAATCAGGCAGCTATATACCATACTTCTTTAGAGTTTACATATGTTCTGTCCGAGGTAGAATTTCTGAACAGAAAAAGAGAGACTTGAGTTATCTTTAATTATGATTTGGTGTGTAAGTAATTTAAACATCTAAGCCACTCTTGTAGTTTAATATGACTGTTTTGGTAGATAATATATTCTTTCTCTAATCACCACAGTGATATTTATTAAACATGAGGTATTAACATAAGAAATACAAGGGAAGAGGGCAAATTGGGGAAATCCTAAGCACAAGTA
>NW_010261587.1:0-13132 GCF_000690775.1 Eurypyga helias
GGAGTTGTATGAATGGGGCTGCGAGGTGGAAAAAGCCAGGCTTGGGAGCACTCGAGGGAACCCACGCGCTGCAGAAGGTCCCACACACCTTGGAAATAAGATTTGGAGAATCACCTGGGAAGGGGTGTCACCTATTGACTTTAATGTTGTTTTCTAGCTTTAATGGGCGTCCAAAGCTAAAGGGAAGCTGAGTGAATAGGGGGCAAAAAAATATTCCTGAGAGCACTGCTGGGGGGGTTAGCCTGTGGGATGTTGCAGGAAATAAGACCCCTTTAGGGTCGCTGTAATGAACACCCCAGCGATCTGCTCCATGAAGAACAGGGTAGCAACACGCAGGAGCTTCATGGATGGCCATGTGTGTTCCCTCTCCCATGTGGAGTCTGTTTCCGATTTCAGTAATGGCTAAAATAGCATCTTTAAAATTCCAGGGTTTTGCCTGTGTAACTGAAATGGGTGAAGATTGGAGCCGGGTCTCTAATCTCCTTCCTCATAATGCGTTCCAAGTGCAGTGCAGAGATACCTCTGTGTCTCCCCAGTGCCCCCAGCCCCTCTCCCAGCGCACCACTGCCCACGCTCCCCGCTTACACCCATCCGCGTTACTACAACCGACCGAAACGAGCCATCCCACCCGTTCAGGCAGCGCTTGGGAAGGACATGCCATGCACTCCCAGCTCCGCTTGCATTTTAAGTTTCCCACATGGCTTCGTTCCTGCCGGCTCCCATTGGCAGCAGCCATCCCCACCGCGTTCCCGGCCCGGGTGCTGGCAGGCTGTGAGTACAGCCCTACCGCACACAGCCTGCACGTTGCGCACAGGCAGCTGCCTTGTTCTTGGCCTTGGGATTCATGCGAGACGTGCCGACACGCCGGGAACAGCCTGCCTCCGCTGCCGGCTGCCCTGCATGGGATGGGGAAGCAGGGCTGGGCGGCACATTGGGGACAAGGCTGGGGGGGGATGGTCAACGTGGCGGGGAGCTTTTGGGCTGAAAGGCCCATTCCCAGTCAGGCTTGTGTGGGTGTAATGGGGCAGGGGGGATAGTGTGATTGTTAAGCTTTGGGTATTTACGCTGCACAGCTCTAAATCATGTCCTGAGGCTCTTGTTGCACCCTGCTAGTGGTGTTTTAGGGTGTGTGTTATTGAACGCCAGCAGGACTAAAGAGAGATTTGTTCCACAGCCTGGTAATAATAAAAGGTACCTGAGGTATGGCAGATCTCAGTTTAAACCTTGGAAATAAATGGTCATTATCATATTCCTTATACAAGGAAAGGAAAAAAAAAAAAAAACACCAACTAAACAATCCACCCTCGGGGGTATAAAAGCTTTGTTTCAGAGTCACAATGTCCTGGGTGGCGAGGATGCTCGCCACGTACCAGATGAGGTGCCTTAAACTGACCCACATCCCTTCCAGGGCTGTAATCCTGCCCTGCTGCAGCTCAGGTAATTCCTTCCTTGCAAACTGTGCAGGAACAGTCTTGGGGTGAGCCATGGGAAGGGAAAGCCATTTCCCCTCTTCCTCTGCTAATAAAAATTTGGGTGCAGCTTTAGGTGACAGCAATTTAAATATTCAGGAAACAGGCCAGAGAAAAATTGAAGGAAATTCTTGAGCTTTCCAAAAGCAAATCCCTTCTTCTCATATGCCTCTTCTTTGTGTTGAAAGAGCCAGGCTTATTAGCTGTTGAATAAACTAAGTGCTGCTTTAGTTCCAGTACACGTGTAGTAATGGATGTGTTTGCGGGGTGTGTGTAAATACGGTAACTGCCTGCTGTGTAACCGAGCAGTTCGGTGTCTTTATGCCAGCACTGGCTTTGACAGTAATTATTTCTGAGAGCTCAAAGGTTTTTCTTGCCTGGTGTGACAGGTTTTGGTGGCCACATACAGCTGCCTCAGACACCTGCTCTATCGCAAAATGATGGTCAAGGAAGACAAGTTTTAGCAAACGATTTGGGGGTGAAAGGAAATGTATATAGAATTCACCGCAGTCTGCCCCAGAAGAAACCCTGATAACCCTGTTATATTTTCTTTGTGCAAGCAAATGTCAAGCTGCTCAGTGTATGCTGGCGCTTTGTGTGCCTGCGTTGCATCCAGCAGATCTAAGCCCCAGCAAACGTTTTTCGGCAAGCAGCAACTGGGGAGGGCTGTGCCGGGTGAGCAGCGGGGCGAGTGCTGGTTGGAGCATCAATTTCAGTCCTTGTGAAGCTGCCTGTCTGCATGGTAATCGATCAGGGCTTGGGTTTTGCTCCCCACAAAAGGAATGTTTTGGACCTGGCATGGTCATCGGGGTCCAGCTGTTGCCTTCAGCTCTGCAGATGGGATGTGCTCGGAGAGCCGTGCCATCCCGGGGGAGCAGAACCAACCATACCTGTGCACACAGTGTATGGCTGCTTTGTCTGCCTAATTAGAGTGGCATTGTCGCTGGTGAAAGGCCTGTCGTTTCATCTCATTAACTATTCTTTTTTAGGGCTCTGCCCCAGCATAAGGCTCCCTGGCAAGCCAAGGGTGAAGCCTGGCTTTGCCTCTCAGAGCAAGACCTGGTGGGGCCAGGGGTGATTTGCCACCCCCAGGAGGGTGGTTTTGTAGCACTGCAGGGCAGGGACAAGTGGCTGTCTCTTCCTAAAATAAGGAAGAAGAGTTTTAGCAAAGGGATTACCACTGAAGCAAAACCTTCACAGTTTTGGCTGCCTGGAAGCAGAGAGATTCCAAGCTGAGCAGGTGTAGCTGAGCTGGAACACCCAAAATCCCACTTTAAGGTGTAGAGACAATCCTCAGATGCATGCTGCCCTTTGAAGGGAACTATTGGAACAGAGTGGTTCACCCTCGAAAATAAATAGCATTGGTGTGAGAACAGGAGGGCTCCAGATGAGCCATTGGGTCTGCCAGGGCAAAGACACTTAGGTCCTTATGCCAAAACAAGATTTGGACAGTGTCCATGCCCTGATCTGCCCTCAGGTCAGGGTTTTCCTCCTGCTGTGTGTGCATACAACATCCTGAACCACTACCCACGGAGCTCCTTAGATATTTCCTTGCATCCCAGGGACCAGAAGATACACTATTATAATGGTTACCATTATTAGAAATATTTCAGTATTTCTGATTTCGGTTATACTGGTTATTTTGAGTGCAGGGTGAGCTATGGTTGGATTAAGTCCTTCAAAGTGTCATAGAGTTTCATGCAAGGAAGATGAAGACACCAATCACTGAGAAACCTTTGTAAAACGGCCATGAAACTGAAGCTACTTATTGCTGTTGAGGCAGACTGATGCACATGGCTCATCTGCGTTTAACATATAGAATATCCCCATCAGCCTGTCAAGGAGAAGATTAACAATTTGAAGTGATGTGACATAATCCCTGCATATCGTGTCAGGAATTCGGGAGAGGAATTGGATGTAAATGCTCACTGGAAAATTCAGTGTAGTGGTGGAGGCATGCAGATGCAACACATGTTGTATGTAGCTTTGTTTCCCTGGCTGCTGCACTTTGGGCTTTTTGTGCCTTTTTGGTGTTGTAACTACTGTGTTTGGCACCAGATGGAAAGTGTTACGTGGGAGAGATGGTGTGAGCCTCCTGCAGTGCACAGGTCCTTGGCCCTTGCAACAGAGCAAATATAAACCTCAATCCCAAGCCTAAAGTGAGGGGAGAATTGCCTCAGATTTGGGAGGGTGTTGCAAGCCTGCCCCCACTGTGCTCTCCTTAGTCAGCAGAGGATGTGCTAGAGGCTGTGGTCCAGCCTGTCTTCACCTTTTGCTCTAAATGACCTTTTTCTTCCCTCAACAGCCCTGAACAGTAGTTGTGTCATCCTTGCATGTGTTTGTCTATTGCAAGTTGAAAGTCAAAGCTTTGGATTTCATCTTTGGTCTCTGGAAACATGAAATATATTTCAGGGAAAACAGCTGTGTTCCCTTTTGTGAAGTTTCACAACGGATGAATTCTGCGAAATAAGGCTTGTATTGTTACTGCAGTCGCTGCTTTCTTTTGATATTTTCATTTTATTTTTATTTCCATGATGAGATTAAATTCTAGACACTGCTCCTTCTCTTGGGAATGGTTTTAAGGCAGCTCTCTTCATAGACCTAAATTATTCACCACGAAGGATTTTTTTTCTGAGATGTGAATGAGTAGGTCTGATCCGGGACCGTTGTCGGGGCTTGGAGCTCTTTGAAGCTCTTGGTCATGAATCATTAAAAAAGGCTGCAATAACATGGCAAAACAGAGAACCAGCTCTTTGTGTAGGTGATCTGAGAATCACCTTTACAGATGCACAAAAGGACTAATCCAGCCTGTGGTTTTTTATGTTGAGAAAATACTAAGTTTTGTTTAATTTCCTACTGACTCATTTCCTTGCGTGCTGCAGCTCACCATCACTTTTCACCTGCAAGCACGGTTTACGCTTCATACCATTTTCTTAATAGGCATCTTAAGCTGAGAATGGTTGTAGGAATTTTTGTGCTTAATCACGCAACGAGTTGGATGGCTTTTTTGCCATCCACCCTGACGTTTGCTATAGCATAGGAGGGAAGAAAGGTAGTTTGTTTGCTATGACTCACAAAAGTTGCTGATGGTGCTGGCCAAAGCCCTCAGGAGTCTCTGTGGTTGTGGGTGGGGTGAGAGTTCCTCAGGATGGGGCTGGCACCAGGGTCCTGCCCTTATTGTTTTTTCCCTTTCCTGATTGTTTTTAATCCTTGGTCTTGGACTGAGAGGATGCTGTGTTACTCCCCAGGCATACAATTGGAACATTACACCGGCTGAATAGCACAAGGGCAATTGGATGGAAAACCTTTCTTATTGCCCCAGGATTGGAAACGAATTGTGCCATCCTGATGTGCTCATCACATCTCTTTGTGTGTGTGTGTGTAGTTCTGGGTATTCTTAGGGTGCCAGCTTTTGAGACGAAAGGCTTTTGGGATGGAATAGGGTGTTACTGTATGTAATAAACTACAGGCAGCCTCTCCCTGTGCTATTAATGCCACTTCTCTGAAAAGACACGTCTCCGCTGCCAACTCATCCATGTCCAAAAGCCTGGGGAATCTGAAAAGCGAACAACAAGGTGTTTTATTTTTGCAAGCAAATAGGACCAAATGAGATCAGCACCCAAATAAGTTTCTAGTCCAGTCCCAGGTGAGCTCTTGCTGAGATAGAGGGCAGTGGCAGCAAGAACCACAAGCGTTCTGGCATGAGAAAATCCATTCCTGACACTTCTGCTGACAGCTTGGCAGTGCCTGGCATAACTTCAAACCTGCTGCTGCAGGCACCCACGTTGCAATGGTTTTATGGGCCTTAATTCAAGGAAGCTGGGATTGTGGGGGAGAGGGCAGCAATGCTTTGAACTGTTTTTGATGTGAGGGACTATTTCCTGTGAGTTCCAGCAGCAGGAACAGCACCTGTGTGCCCTGTTGACATCCCAGAGCAGGGGTGCAGTGACCAGTGGCTGGCAGCGGTGACAGCCTGGTGACAGTTCTGTGCCGGTGAATGTGGTGGCAGGGACACATTTGCAGTTATTGGAGGTCTTTTGCAAAGCCCTGGAGGTGTGGAGCTTTTCTGTTGTCTTCTAGAAGGGTTTTTTCATCAAGAAGATGAAGATGTAGCATGTCTTGATACATGTGAAACTGCAGAAGCAGAGCGATGCAGTGGCAGGTCAGGTCCAACTCCTTACCTGCCTGCATGCCTCTCCAGGCCTCCCCCCCTGCTCTGTGCCTCTCCCCAGGGTTCCCCACCTACACCAAATCCCCTTGCAAGGCCACTCTGTGCCAACCCTGTGCCAGGAACCCCTCATGGCCTGGTCTGTGACCTGGCTGGTGGCATCCAGGCAGGGAGCTGCCCTGGGGACCCTGCATACGAGGGAATGACTAGGAAGAGGCAATGATTACCTGGATGTGTTTTTTATGGTTATTCTGACTCTGGTGGCTTTTTATTTTTGGACTTGTGGCTTCACACTTCCAAAAAATACCACCTCAAAACTCTTGAGTGTTTGAATGTAGTGTTCTGCGGAGGGTCTCCTCTGCAGACCTGGGGAGACTTCTGTATGAGCTTGCTCCAGGTTAACTGTGGAATGCTTACACTTGCCCAGTAACCACAGCAATAAAACTCCCCAGAACCAAGAATTAAAGCCATTAGATAAAAATGACTGTAATTTAGAGTGAATAAGTATGGAGGTAAACCATCTCTGGCAGGAGTGCTTGTGGTGCAGTCCGAGGTGGGTGCATGCAGGTGCGGGAGTGCTGGGACCAAGCACTGTGGTGGTACAGAGTCTGGTTCAGGACAGGAAGCCACAGCATCTGTAGGTGCTGATAGGGCTCTGCAGGATTTCTCCCACCTCCTTAGTGCTTTCTGTAACGTGCAAAAAAGCCCTTGTGAGCTTAACAAAGCCTTGTCTTCTGCAGATGGGATGGGTGCTCCCCAGCTCTCTTTTCTGCTGGGCTGTGTGTTAGTAATGATGGGAATATGCTGTTTTCCCCCACCCTTGGGATAGAACACACATGTGAAGTCTTTAAAAATAAATAAAATTAATGACCTAACAATGCAGACTTTGAATATTTGATGGAAGGTTAATAGGCTGCAATCAATCATAAAATGAGTTTTTTTCCTCTTAGATAAAATAATTAACATATTTATTACTATTCAGGTAAAAGCTTAATTACCATAGCACTTCAGGGCAGAGTTTATGGTTGTCATTACCAGTTTTCCTAAGAAATATATTCATTTATTTAATTTCATATATTCATTCATGCAAATATAACAACTGACACTTGTGCAAGTAAACCAAGTGGTGTTCCTGCCTCCTCTCTGCATCTTCCACCTCCTCCTGTCTGGAGGGCTCTGCAGCATCCTCCTTCTGAATTTACCTGGGTTCTGCACCTCTCCCAGCAGTGGTATGATTGTAAGGGCTTGGTGGAGAGTGCTTCATTGCTCTGGGCCCTTCTTAGGCCAGATGTGCCCACTGTCTGCAGGTTTTCCACCTGGCTGCATGTTCAGGTGTGATTCCATGTCTCCTTCAAGTGTGGTCTGCAAAAAAGCCAGACCAAGCACTCCACAGCCCAATTTGCCAGCAAATTCTCTTAAGTCCATCACTCCCTAAAAGCACAGTGGTTTGTCAAAGATTGTGGATGATCACAGGGTGAGGATGGGGAGGGAACGAGCAGGTGCCAATGTGCAGTGTTCCCCTCCTCTCTGCACCCTGGGTTCCCCCCTCCTGCTTGGCTGGTGCCAAGGGTGTCTGCACCACAAACAGCTAAAGCACAGAAAATTCACTCTGCTTTGCTGCACTTTTTACCCTGAGTAGGTAGATGTGAGCTTTTTTTTTTTTTAAATTATCAAAAAATCACTCGGGAATGGCATATTGGTATAGAAGCACTATTTTTTTTTTTTTTTTTGTAGTTGAAATGCAATGGGAAATCAGCTAGAGAACAAGACAGGGCTGATAAAATACATAAATGCCAAATACAACAATGCTGTGGGGCTGTGCATCAGCAGCAGGACAGGGGCTGGCAGAGGCTGTACCACCAGTTTGCTCTCTGTCAGCTGCCTCAGGTGTCTCCCCCAGATTCAGGGCTTTGCCGCTTTCACTCTTGGGGACAATAATATGTCCGGCTCCTGATTCTTTCCAAAGGCCTTTGGCAGCCTCTCCTGGCAGTTGGCTGTTCCTGAAAAGGCAGGCAGTTGTTGCTAAAGCGATTTGGAAGCAGAAGTGGTGCTCTGGAGCACTAATACTGTAGGAGAGGGTGAGCGCCTGAGGTTGTCCCCCGTGCAGATGGGGTTGGCTCTGTCCTAGCAGCACATCTTTGAAAGAAGCAGCTGGGAAGCTCGTGGGCATGCAGGACCCATCTCCCCTTCATCCCCTGTGTTAGAGCATCACTCTGTCCCCAGGATGATTTTGGAGAAACTTGGTGTAATAAGATGCAGTCTCCACATCTTGGTCTCAACCTTCAACGTGTGGCAGCCAGCCCACATGACAGCCTTGCTGCCCCCCGCCTCCCCCCAGGGCTCATGCAGCTAACCAAAGCCACAGCAACACAGCCAAACGGCTCGCAGTGGGCTGCAGAAACTGGAAAACACCAAAAGTAGCCAGTGATGCAGAGGCACTCAGCAGCCATCACTTCTTCAGGTATGTGCTAAGGACTACGCAAGTGTCTCTCCTGTTCCTGAGAGCTCCCCTGATCTCAGTGGCTTGAAGGAGAAGTTTCAGAGCAGCTGAATCTTACAGAAGTGGTTTTATAGATGGCTTTATGGATTTTCTCTGAGATTAGGGTACCTAAGAGTTAATGTGAATTTCAATCAAGAAGATGTGAAGAAGAGCAGAGGGAAAACAGATTAGCTGTCCCCTTGCCTTGCTCCATAAAAATGAGACAATGCAAGAATGGGATGAGATCAATAGAAAAAAATAAAAGGAAATGAGAAATCAAAGGAAATGCTGCTTTACAGGTTACTTCATTTTGCGAATTGGGAATTTTTCTCTTCAGGGGATCAAATATTCTCTTATACTTTTAACAGAGCTGGATAGCTCATGACTGCAAAGATGAAACCTGTGATAGAGGCTCATCCCCCTCAGTGATTTGGAAAGAAACAATCCATTTCAGGTACAAGTGATGGGATGCTGCTGGATTTTCCCTCCCTTGGTGCTCTTCAGATCCCACGCAGAGCTGCAGCATCTGCCAGAGCACGGCTTCCCGCAGGGTTGGAGGTCTGGGTTATCAGAGCTATGAGCCCAGGTACACCCTAACAGCTACATAAACTGATCGATATCAGCATCTCAGAGGCTGAGCCACACACACCTTCCTCCTGCAGGCCCCTTAACAAAACAGCATTGCAGATGCTCAAAGCCAAGATGGATAAAAGCATCTCCATCCTTCCTTTTCAACACTTCTGCATCGCTTCTGGAGTCAGCCCTCACACCTTTAAACAGATCCTTTCTGGGACTTCAGATGTGCTGTGGGCTTTGGCATTTCTTGTCCTAATCAATGTGCCCTCAGAGAAAGAAATGCCTTCCGTGAGGCTCATTCCCAGCAGTAGCTCTGGTCGCCACATTTCCTTGGAGGCCAGATGTGGTTTTGCTGCTTCTTTTAAAGCAGATTGCTGTGCCCACTCTGTAGCTCCGGGGCATTACTGTGCTGTGCATGGTTATACACTCCCACTGCTGTTTCTGCAACCATGAAACCTCTGCCCAGCTGGACATCACTGTGAAAAGTCTTGCACTGGAGGCTGAAACAATCTCCAGGTTCTTGCGTAAAGGGCTGGTTGCCCTGTCCTTCTGGCACTGGCACCCAGTGGTTGGTGATTGGCTGCAGCCAGTACTGGCCTCCCATGAGAGAAGATTCAAGGGGTTTGCAGCCACATGCTGCTGCCAAAGCCACCTCCTCTTCATGTGAGCACAGTTCAGCTTTGTTCCTGCCTTGATGCACAAGCCCCTGGTCTGAGGTCTCAACCAGCTGGTTGTGGGACAATGCTGCCAAAATGAGTGATTTATCTTTGTGTTGCTGTCATAGGTTAAGGCTGAGGTCTCTCTAACTCCTGCACCTTCATAAATTCTTCACTAGGATTTGTATCTCTGGTGCTTTTTTGCACGTTTGCTGGTGATACCAGCTAGATTAGGCAGTGATTTTAATTCCAAGTGTCTTCGTGGGCTTTTCTTTCTCCTTAGCAATGACTTTGGCTGTGCAGTGCAGCACCCCTTCCCCTTGCCATAGTGAAATTTTCATAGAAATGTCCTATTGATGACACAGGAGCCATGTCTTAGTAGTAAGAATACCTCCACTTCAACAGCAGGCAGTAAAAGCTCCAAAACAACAAACAGGAGAAAGCTTTTAAACAGCATTGCTCTCCATGTCTGCGAGCAGTGGGTGCCAGCAGAAAGGAGGCCAGCTCCAAACAATCCCAGCCTTGCCCCACACTTGGCTTCCAGCGTCTGAATGTGTTTTGTTTTGATATCTTATACTTGGGATATTCTGTTCTCCCTAATTGCATTTAGTGCCTGGCTTGGGAAAGGCTGTTCGGCTGCGAATGCAGCTGTGCCCCCGCTCCCTGCGCAGCCCACCCCTTTGCTCCCAAGCTGTCAGGTGGGACGACTGCCTTGCGGGGTCTGCTTTTGCCAAGGAGACGTTGAAATTATTGGCCGGTTCTTCAAAGGTCCGCGGCGGCTCTTGATGTTCCTCACCGGAGCAGGGCAGCGGAAGAAAGTCGCCTGGGAAACGCTCTCCGGAAGTGAAAACTGAATTCCGTAATGCTCTTGAATAGCAAAATACAGTCTCTAAGTATGAGAAGCAGCCCACACAGCCTTTAGACATGTTTGTACCCAAACAAACCCACGTTGTACCCAACGTGCCAATTTCTTTAGCACGTAAATAGTTCCAAATAAGCTATTGGGTAAGGCTGGCTGCAGGAGGAAAAAAAGAAAACAAAACCAAAACCAACAACAACAAAAAAAACCAAACAGGAGAGGTTTGGCTTTCCAACAACACTATCCTGATCTCGTATCCATGGCCATGTCCGTTGGTCAGGAGGATTATATCGGCCAAGAACATAATTGCTAATTTGACTTGTATGTGTAGGACAGGGTGGCCTTGTTTTTCTTGAAGAAGCTCTTAAAACAGTCCAGTTCAAGCTAAGCAGCCAGTCACCCCCATAATTATGTTTATGGGTATTTCCACTTATGCTGAGTTTCTCAGATATTTCTCTTTGACAAACTCTGGAGAGAGCAGCAGCAAGGAACTGAGGGTATGGCACACCAATGTCACTTTTAAAGCCTCTTTTACTAATTTTCATACACTACTGGGCCTGCCTCTGTCCACTAAGTATAAAGAACATCAGGGATTTCCATTCCAGCCCTTGCTTCATCGTGTGTAATTCGGTTTGGTGTTACACTTGGAGTTGCAGAGATGGGAATTTGGCTGATGAGACCAGACTGGGGGGAAAAGGTGCTGTAATCGTTTTCTCAAGTGTCAACAACCTGTTGTTTTAAGGCATAATTTGAGCCTCTGTCTGCACAAATCCATCTGGGGCTCAAGCATGATAAGACAAGTTGATTTTCTGTTTTCTGCTGCCGGGAGACAATTTTTAGGGCGAGGCAGCTGGATTCTGCATGTAGTCTTTCTCTAGCAAAAGCAGCCATGATGCACGTTTGGTCCAAATATAAAGGATTCCTGGCATGGAGTTAAAAAGAAGAGGAAACTGGTAGAGGTTTACAATAGCCTGGAGCTGAATGCCCTTAGCTTTGTTTTCTTTAGGCTCAAAGGGAAAAAAGTGTTTTCTGTGGCGTTTGCTGCAGTTCACACCTCTAGAGTATTTGTAACATTAAAAATGAAAGCAGATGTGCTGACAGCCTTAGTTCAATCCTTTACTGCAAAGGGTCGGAGTGGGAAGAGAAGCAAAATGACAACTGTGGTGCAAATTAGAACAAGACTAATGACTAAGGCAGGAATTGGGTCCGCTTCTGTGTGCGGTGGGGAGCTCCTACCTCCGCAACCACCCAGGGAGCCCAATGCCTCACCGCTGGGCAGGGCAGGCACATGTTTTAATGTATTTGGCCTAAAAGGGCTTCCAGGTGCTCTCCACGCCCAGCTCTTGCTTTGTAGCCTTCACTTCCAGCTACACTGGGTTGTGGTGGGTGTGGAGATCACACCTAAGGAGGTACAGCTCCTTACTGGTGCTAACCAAAAAGATCCATTAAAAATAATTTCTTTCTTAGATAGAAATATTCACCTCTTTAATGTCCCCATGAGTAGTCCCGCTTGTTCAAATGCCGATGGAAATCAACCAAGCAAAGGCTGTGGAAGATCTCTGATTTCCACAGCAGCGTTTGCTGGATGTGGGACTGATGGATTGACAGAGCACATCATTTGGGGAATTTCTTAAATAGTATAAACCACACATCAGATCTTCAGGACATATAAATCAGCATAACTCCATCAGCTGAAGCTCTGCTACAGAATTTGCTGGTTCTTTCCAATGCATAGCTTTAATGATCTCAGTGGCCAAATCTTGTGTCTTTTCCCCTAATTTGTTCAAGACACATGCTATAAATCATCCCTGACTTTGACCCATGAAGGAAAACTAACTTGACAAATCCCTTTCTGTATTCATTTTTGTCAAAATGTTATTTATGACGGCGGGTAGGTTGCTGATAGCTCTGGCGATTGTTGCCCAGGACCCTGTGGGTTTGATGTATGTTCTGCCGGAATCCGTGCGGATGCCTTTCCTTGGCTGCTTCTTTCTCAGGTTAAGACTTGTCTTCTACCGAAGAATTTGATTCATTAAAAACTGCTGTATAATACAGTAAGGCAGATGTCAGCTATGTTAAATACCTCCATAAATTTTGCCTCTCCTGAGCAGGTGAAACGCACAGCTCTTTGGGGCGTGGTGGAAGCAGCCTGCACGGAGGCAGCACCTCAGTAACAGCGTAACGTAGGCAGTTTTAGTGATCTCTTACAGAAATGAAGTTACGGGATTGCGCTGTCTCTCTCTTCTCCCGCAATAAATATTCAAACCTGATGGCTATTTCCAGCTGAGCTTAACACAGGGCTAATATCACACAGAGCATTTCTGATGGGTTCCGAGTGACAGGGCTGGGCATCTGTCTCTGGCAGATTTTTTTTTTTTTCTTTCTCCCCTGGCATGTGTAGATGGGGAAGGTCTGAAAACCCTTTTTAACACTGCTGCGTTATGCATGTGGATATTCATCTCTGGTGGAGTTTGAAGAACAGCCTGTGGCCCTGCCTGGAGCCTTCCTTTAGAGATGGGGGCTGCAAGGGCTAAAAAAAACCCCACAACCCTAAGGATGACTTCTGCATTCATTTATGCTTTCCTGCCCTTACAGGAAAATTTTCTCCTTCTATTCCCCCAGGTGGTGTCCATGACATCTTTCTTTGCTTGTCTCCACCCTGTCACTGCCAGGTTCCCAAACCTCCTGGGGATTTTTTCAGCCCACATGATGCTCCCAGGCCTGGCAGCACACAGCCCCAGGACAAGCCCAGCCTGGGGCACAGCCTGAGGCCATGGACCCCTGTCCCCAGCTTTGTGCTGCTCTCTTCAGTTTGCTCTCCCTATCTGTAAATTAGTAGTGCCAATTAACTTCCAAAATTAGGTAGAACAACAAACAAAGATGGTAAAAAAGGTTATATATATATTTATATAAATATTCAATATA
>NW_010261588.1:0-7712 GCF_000690775.1 Eurypyga helias
GGAGGGTCATGGTGGAGCAGAGACTACCCCGAAGCATGGGGACTACCCCATGCTGGAGCAGGGGGATACCCGGAGGATGGTGTGACCCCAGGGGAAGCTCATATTGGAGCATGCTCCTGGCAGGACCTGTGGAGAGGGGAGCCCACGCTGGCAGTAGTTTTTCTGGCAGGACTTGTGACCCTGAGGACTTGTGACCCTGTGGGAAGCCCACAATGAATCAGGCTGCTCCTGAAGGACTGCACCCCATGGGAGGGACCCACGCTGGAGCAGTTTGTGCAGAACTGCAGCCTGTGGGAAGGACTGACATTGGAGAATTTTGTGGAGAGTTGTGTCACTTGAGAGGGACCCCACACTGGAATAGAGGAAAAGTGAAGAGTCCTCCCCCTGAGTGGCAAAGACTGTGTGATGAACTGACCATAACACCCATCCCCCATCCCCCTGTGCTGCTCAGGTACAGGAGGAAGAGAAAAGCAAGAGTGAATCTGAGCACAGGAAGAAGTGAAGGCTGAGGGGAAGGTGTTTTAAGGTTTGCTTGAGAGGGACCCCACACTGGAATAGAGGAAAAGTGAAGAGTCCTCCCCCTGAGTGGCAAAGACTGTGTGATGAACTGACCATAACACCCATCCCCCATCCCCCTGTGCTGCTCAGGTACAGGAGGAAGAGAAAAGCAAGAGTGAATCTGAGCACAGGAAGAAGTGAAGGCTGAGGGGAAGGTGTTTTAAGGTTTGGTTTTTGTTCTCCTGCTCTGATTCTGGTTGATGATAATTTTTTTCATTGAATTTTCTCTCACGTGTCCAGCTGAGGAGGGGAGTGAGAGAAGAGGTTAGTAGGCACCTGGACTCCAATCAGGGTCAACGCACCACAGCAGCACAGGCAACTTAAAAGATTTTAAAACATGAGGGTGTTTTATTGCATTTGCTTTTGATATTGCAGCTTTGAGAGTCTGTGTTGGCAACCTTTACTCTGATGCTGACGAAAGGAGTTTTCTGAAGAAGCAGGAGGTAACAACCAGATTTCTACAACTGAGGCTTAAAGCTGAACACTAGTTTAGGCTTAATATCATGAGTTAGCAGTGCTATTACTGTTACGGTTTTTTTGTACGGTATGGTGAACTTACTCAACTTTGTTCTAAACCCACCCCTAACAAGTATGTAATCTCTGTATGTCTGGAGAAGGTCAGTTACTGAATTCTTTAAGGCATTTAAAAAAAAAAAATCAAGTATATCAGTAGGTACTAGGAGGTGTAGTTTAGAAGTTTCAGTCTTACAAACATGCATTACAGTGAGAAGCAGGGTAAATTCCATGCTATTCACGGAAGCGTGTAAGTTCTTGGAAGGATGTCAGGCTGGTTGATGATGGAGAAAAGGACAGGATGACACCAGGGAGGAGGCTGTGTGTGAATTCCTTTATGCGATTAGACACATTCTTGCTAACATTCTCAGACACAGAACTTCAGTCCTGTGGTAACATGTTTACTGGTAGCCAGTGAATAAAGGTTAATTAATGTTTTTTTTTTTTATAATTCTGTTGTGGTAGGTTGGACTAAAACAGCAGTGGCTATACCCAGACAATTGTGGGAAACAAAACCGAATCATCTGCAAGTACGAGACTGCTGACAGCAAACACAGAGCTGCTTAGGAATGTGTGCTGTAGGCTAAGGAGTTTTCTAAATACTGGTTCTGATGGCAGTAGGCTATCAACAGCAGGACTGATGTCTAAACAGATTCTTGAAATGAATGAAATACTTTTTTGATGTTTTATTCTTCCTTTGTTTTGGGAATGGGACTTCTGCATAAACAAGAAATAACAGACCTTGCTTTTTTTTTTCCCTTCTGGTTGGAACAGCCTGCATTGACCTGGCTCTTTCCTATCTTCTTAGTCATATTCATGCTAAGCTGAATTTGTTTCTTGAATGCCTGTTTTTCAGAGGATGGAGTTTTGAGCTAGATTGGGGTGGAGTGCCTGTGTGCCCTTCATAGAGGTGAGGAAGTATTGGTGCTGTTTTACGTGGACGTATGGAAATACTTAACACCTACCACTATATTTGTGAGAATAGTGTCTGTCATCTGGCATGATCGCTTGAAATATCTCTTCACGAAATGACTAGGCTCAAACTGACACTCAGTAGTGTCATGTGGCCCCATCATGTCTGTGGCCCAAGCATGGTGCCTGAAAGCCCTGATTATGTCCTTTGAACACTGTTCTTGATGTCTGTGGTATTTTTGTCATCTGACTTACACCCTACCTTTCCCGTGAGAAAGTCAAGGTAAAGTTCTTTCTAGTTATCTGTTTCCCTAGCTCTTCTGGTGTTCTTTGATACCACTCTGTGGACTTAGCAAAACAAAGTGCTTTGCCTGTGAAGGTGATAATTTTGTTGGACAGTGTCATGTGTTCAGCTGGAAGAACTTACTACAGTAGAACACTGAGCACAAATAGCAGGTAAAATTCAGAATTTGCATTTATTTATCGGCATATTTTTAACCATTAGTGGTAATCTTAAGACAATTGTAATAATGGTTGGACATAGCTGCCTATTCATTTTCTGGAAAAAAATGCAATTCTTAATTTACAGTAAGGTTTAAATTCTTAACTGCTACAAATAGGTTATACTTATTGTAGTGCTGGTTTCAGGATTCTGATCCTCAAGCTATTGTAAATGGGCTGTAGGGCCATATGGTCAGACTGAAACTTCTCAATTCTGTGTGCTTGCTGGGCTGCAATAAAGTTTAGGGTTGACTGACAGGGATCTGTTGATGCAGGGGATTTTTTTACTTGATTTCCCTTCATCTCTCTCTTACTTCAACACCTGGGAAGATCCCATGTTAATTTCTAAGCCCCTTTCTGTGCTTTCATTTGAATCTCCCACAAAGCAAAGGCAATTGCTGCCTTCTTAGCTACAGGTCTTCTTCAAGTGACTGTAAAAACAAAACCACCTACAGATAATTTTTAAAAAGGCAAAAAGCTTGAATACTACTTAACCCTTGAATTTTCTACAGCTTCTGTGCTGAAAGACATGAGATCCACAGTCGTCATGTGGCTTAGTTGTAGGTCAGGCAGCTGTTTAAGTATATCGTTGGCTATGGAGGGTATGATTGCAAAGTGCAGTGACCTGCTGCTCACCATTAGTAACCATGGTCACAATCACATTTGAATTTCCATGTGGAATATTCTCGAGGATGCCATCAGGAGAGTTGCTGTTTGGCTGATGAGCAGTAACTCCTTAGACTGTGCTAACTAACATGTCTGCAATCTGTTTGTCCTTGTGTAGTGAAGGGTAACTAGAGGAAAGTGGAAGATTAGAAAGAGTAGTGAGTGGTGAGCACAGGAGAGATCAGATATAGGTCAGAGGTGGATCGAGGAAGTAATTATCCCGCTTAGTCCTACCTTTCTGTCCTTTAGTTGTTAATTATTTTCCAACACAACTGGGATGGATCTAATTTTGAGTATGGATATATTCATCTTGAATCTGAGAACCTGAAAGGGAAGGCATGGGAGGTTTTGTTAAGAAAAAATAATTTTTTGGATTTATTGTGTCTATTTTGGGTGGTCTCAAACACAGAATTTTGATTTAGTAAATCTCTGGCCTGCTTTTCTCATAGGAAACACTTGTGCCTATTAATTTCCAAAAACTCACTTCTAAAAGTATTCTCAAGAAACCAGATTATAATCTCATTAAAATATAAGACTGTAGAAAAATGTTTGTAGCTTGTATACCTAAGAACTTAGTCTTTGATTAAATAGGTTACCTAATCAAATGCCCAATTTTAATCACTTAAGCATACACCTGATTAATCACCTGTGTAACACCACAGGCATTTTGCTCAAGAACCTTACCTACCTAAGGTGGGTTTGAGTGAAGTTGCATAATATATTCTCTTAATACATTCTCTTAATACTGCTTTGTCACCTCAGTTTTGGTAACTGGTAAGTTTTCTGACCTATTTTCATTAAAGCCATATTATTTTGTAGTTGTTAAAGTTCATGTTTGCTGCAAATCTAATCACCAGTTGATTAAAAGTACTCTTTAATGTTGTTGCTTATACTTTTATTAAGAGTATCTAGTATTATGTTAGTACAGTTTTGTTGCAGTTTAGTCTTTTAGAACTACCATTGTTGGTTTTTTTTAATTACATGTTAGAACATCCTGAATAGAATTAATTGTAGAATGAACCTTTACACAATTTTAAGACTGTATTTTGTTTTAATGAAACAAAAAAAAATTTGCACATAATTTCTTTTCAATTAAAAAAATTTTTAAAGTATATTAATGTTGAGGACTCTTTCCTTCCTTGTTCATATTTCATTCGACAAGAGACTGTTTGAACCCAGTCATGTAGACCTTTTGATCATAATTCTTGCTTATCTCCACTGCAGTTGTTTTATACCAGAACTGAGGAGTTGTTTTGTTTTTTTTTTTTTACATTTCATAATTCTGTGTTATAGAAGTAAATTAAGTTGTGGTTGCTAATTAATGAATGGAAAGGATTGATTTTTTTTTCCTTGTCTATTTGCTTTCAAATCAACAGCTTTGATTTGTGTCTCTGATAGAAAACCAGAGCTGCATAAGCTGCTTCAAGCAGATTATGGATAATGTGGTTGGCGTATTAATCCAGAGCTCTTGGTTGATGTTGACAACAATTTCTAGACCAATGCTCTGTGTTTCTGTAAGAACTTTCTATTTGGGATTTTACAGGATGTGAGTAGATGTTATTTGGGGGGTTATGTTCCTTTTCTTTTTCTTCCTTAAAAGACACTTTTCCTTTCAGGAGAAAGCCCTACACTGGATGTATCTAAGATTGACATGTCTATATTCTCTAAAAATACGAAGAAAAGCAATACTGCAGGGGAAACTAGGTTTATGTGCCTTAGTGCAGTTGTGCAGATAATGGTTTGAAGGCTATTCAGCAATATACAAAACCAAGCCTTTTGAATTAAACCCCAAGAAAAACCTACCTTTAATAGGTAGCTATTAAAGCAACGAGGGTTTGAGTTGTGTATTTAATGTGGCAGATCAAGTAGTGTTTTATTGTTCCTTACCAAGCCTTTGTGTTTCAAGAAACTTAGTATGTACTGTGCTTTTTTAAAAAAGCACTTCCCTTTCCTAAAATGTCTTCCTCCTCCTGTAGCTGATATACATGACATCTCAAGTTAAAATGAATAGAATTTTTCAAGAGTTGGATATATTTATAAAACTTCAAACTTTGTTATAATAATGGTCTAAATTGCTAATTATGGGATAGGTTTTCTCTATGTATTTCAAACTACAAGACTCAACAAATGACATAGGTACTCTGTATGTATTTAAATGATTAATTATCTTAGCATAGGTTTAAAATTTACTTATCTTTATATTAGAAAAGGATGAACAACTTTTTGCTTATTTAAATATTTTAAGCTGCTTGGATAGAAACAAGAAAACCGCAGTTAAAAACAGCCCCTCACAATTTAAAGTATTTGATATTGAATAAAGAAAAAGGAAAAGCAATGAAAATTGTGTATGTGACAGCTGGTAGTCTAGGCAAAGAAACATTTATGTAATTCATCTGTTAATAGAATTAGTTTTAGTAGAACTTAATTTTAGAAGTGGCAGATGTGATGCTGCTTTTTGTCGTTAAGACTGGAAGACTGAAAATACGACTTTAAAAAAAATTCCTTATTTTTCTCCCAACTTTACAGCATTCACCAAACCACCATTTGGACATTGCAAGGTGGGAAACTAACAAGCAGAAAGGAAATGATGTTCCTGCTGCTCTGATTGAGGTGATGATTGCTGGTTTGGTGTATCATCACATCTGGTTCTGGAGCATGGCTTGGGACTCTGCAGTCCTGGGCTTGGTTTTCTGTGGAACAGCAGCAGCTAGTGTATATGTTAAATTTGTTTTTATCTCTCTTCTCATTATGCTGTCCCTGATGTAGCTAGTATGGGATGTCATGGTAGGATTATATTTTCAAGATAGAACTTGGTTCAAGTTGCATGATAATATATAAGGAACGCATGGTAGTCCTTGACGAGTTTTGTAATCCAGTACTTTAGCACTTGTTTAAATAGATTAAAGCTTAGATCGGGTATTACTGCAGTTGACTTTTTGTCCAAGTAGGATAATCCTTCATCACAGGACTGGACCTGGTGTGTCCTGCAGGCTGGGACTGGACTAGCTGTCCTGGTTTAGCAGAAAGTTTCTGTAAGTCATAGCTTGAGCATCCTATGTGTCTGTCTTCTAAACATCAAATTTTAATGAAAAGAACCCAAAAAACCCAAACAAACACTAATTAAATTATTTATTTGAATGATTATTTATTGTTAAATACAAATTTAAATCTGAAGATTGTTCACCTGCTGTGTAGCTGTTGATTTAGCTTTGCATGTATTTATTATACCAGGCATGTTTGTCTGTCCCAGTTATTCTATGCTGAAAGTCCTTGGTGAATTGTTTGTGTGGGTTGCTTTGGGTTTTGTGTTGTTTGTGTTTTGTTCTGTTTTTTTTCTTAAAGGAAAATGAGCTGTGTAATAACTGTCTACTTCCAGTACTTGTCACGTTTTGGTACAATTTGTGTTCAATTTGTGTTCAAGTATTTCATGATCTTGGTAAAGTATTTCTCGTAGTAGTCTCTCTGAGATAATGATTATTTGCATTTTGCAGGTGAGGAGTTCAGGCAGATCAAGTAACATGTCTGTGCTCACGTAAAGTCTGTGCTAGAGCTGGAATTCATCCTGATTCCTCTAAATCCTTGGCTGGCAGCCTAACCACTAAGACTTCAGTTCCCCTAAGATAAAGGCACCCAAACCAGTTTTAATCTGTATTTATGCCCTCTCACATGTTGTAAGAAACAATATAGCTTTTGGCTTCTTATCTTTCTGCTATCTTGTGGCACTCAGTATTGAGGGTCTGCAAGGGGGTGAACAGATCTCTTAGTAAAAAAAATACATGTGTAAGATGGAAGTTGCATGTACTGTGCATCTCTTCATGGACTTTTAAGATGAAATAAGGATTGCAGCTATAATTTATAATTAAATCAAGTTGCAATATTGCCCACTTATTCTACTTTTTTTTTTTTAACCTTAATGCTTATGGAAATAAAGATGTTGTAAATAAGGAACTGCCCCTGTTGCACAGGAATGTGTTCACTCATCCTGTTAAATGTGGGTTTTGTTGGTGTTCCTTCAGTTCATCTCTTTTACCCTCTGGTGCTGCAGCTGTTCCTAAAAAAGGATGTGCCATTTCTTGCATAGTAGCTTGCATAATCTTCACAAGGGGGGAAAGTAATATGATTCACATTAAAGCAAATGCTGCTCATGTGAGTTTATTACATACAATCTTTAATACTAGTATGTGAAATAAAATCGTTATGAAGAATATAAGAATTCTTTTCACTTAAAACATGAAAAGCGTAATTAAAAAAAAAAAATCTGTGCCTCCCCCCACCCACCTACTATTATGGCTTTTGTACAAATGGTTGTGATGGGTTTGATTGCTGAAGGCTACATCACATGTACTCAGTCACCCTGACTGCTAACCAATTGGAGTGGTATGCTGTGAGCAGGGCACGGTGCCTCAATGTATGACAAGAATTTGACCTGACAGTTTTACGGCTGTGCAACACGTGGAGGATTAGAGCAACAAAAGAGGTATGAGGGACTGTAGCAGAGATCTGTGCTGTTCCTGCTGCCTCTGCAAAGAAAAATTGGTGCTCTTATCGGGGAAAACTGAATT
>NW_010261588.1:7731-8715 GCF_000690775.1 Eurypyga helias
GAGGCTAGCTAGATGTGGAGCCATCTGCATTGTCACTTAGTTAAACACACTGACAAATCAATTGTGTTTTGTGAGGGAAACGAATTTATTTGTTACTGTTGGAAGCAATCTGGTTTGTCTTGGTAGGTTGCCTTTCAGAATGATGTTTGCATTTTGGACTGTTGAACTACTTCCTTATACTCTGCTGTAGATTGGCATGGGACATTCTCCTTTCATGACTTTTTTTGGGGGTTTAGTGAACTTACATCTAAAATACTTGTGATCTCATCAATGCTTAGAAAATTACATCACACAGGTGTTGAGATCTTGTCACTTTACATGTCTAACCTGCTGCATGGTATAAATGATTTATCAGTGATAATAAATAGGTTTTCTTTGGTCCAGTCTTGAAGATTGCTCTCTTAGGCTTGATTTTTGGGGGGGGCGGGGAGCTTAACCTGATCTCTGCAAATGATGTAAGATGAAAAGTCAGAAGAGACTAATACAAGTGAGATGCAGGTGCAATCAATGTATGCTGTAAGAAAGTGTTGAGTAACCCAAACTAAACAGAAGGGAGATCTTTGAATGACTTGGAGGGTAATTCAATGAATTTATTAATTAGCAGAAGAGTTTTTGTCTCTTTTTACTTACAAGCGGAGATATGGTTGTTGCTTTTATTTTCATAGAATGGAATCATAGAATTGTTTAGGTTGGAAAAGACACTTAAGATCTTAAAGTCCAACTGTTAATGTAGCACTGACAAGTCCACCACTAAAACATGTCACTGAGCTGAGCAACCCACCTACATGTCTTCTAAATCCTTCCAGGGATGGTGACTCAACCGTCTCTCTGGGCAGCCTGTTCAATGCTTGACAACCCTTTCGGTGAACAAATGTTCCCTAATATCTAAACTAAACCTTCCCTGGAGCAACTTGAGGCAATTTCCTTTTGTCTTAACACTCCTCCCAAGTAAGGCAGGCACCCCACCTCTCTGCACCCTCCTTT
>NW_010261589.1:0-386 GCF_000690775.1 Eurypyga helias
AGGCTCAACCTACTTCTTCATCATCATCATCTTCCTCCTCACGCTCCTCGCTGCTTGCACGGCACCAGGCCGGCGCTCTCACCAGGCGAAGGCTCCTCTGAGCTGGCGGCTCTACGTGCTAACGAGGACGGGAGGGAGAGCGGCGGAAACCAAAATGCAACACCCAGGTGAATGGAAAAACAACAGAGCGGGGAGGAAGGAGGGTGGGTGACACCCGGGGCTCGGGCACAGGAGTGTCCCCCCGGCTTCGAAAGCCCAAGGGAGCCGCCTGGATCACAAGTAGCTCGATCCAATTTTTCAGCCCCCACAAAGAGCGATTTGGCATCTCTGGCGGGTAACAGAGGAGTTTGGAGATCTTTGCCCAAATCCTATTTTAGGGGAAAACT
>NW_010261589.1:428-756 GCF_000690775.1 Eurypyga helias
TTCCTGCTGTGCTTCCCTGTCACAGCCATCGGGATCTTCCCAGAGCTGAGTGTGTCAGTCTGAGAAGGAAAAGGAGGAGGAAGGGGGGGCTCCACGATGCTCAAGATGCAGGAAGGGGTTTGCACGCTGCTGATGGCGACAAACCCAGCTCGAGCTCGGGGCAGCGGCGCCGGAGCCGAGCGAAACGTCTGGGCTGTTGCAGGAACAGTTTTAGTCAAAGCCACTCTTATCCCTAACTGTAAATACGGAGCCAAATCCGGGCGCGAGGAAGGCTTCGCGCGGGGGCTCTGCTCGGCGCCCCAGCAGCCAGCGGCTGCATCCCGGGCTT
>NW_010261589.1:819-1067 GCF_000690775.1 Eurypyga helias
ACGATAGGAATAATAATAAGAAAAGGAACGACGACAGACAGCTGGAAACAAAACTATGGCATAAGAAATGAGAGCTGACGGCTGGGAGCGGAACGGGGGGAGGATGGAAGGGAGAGGAGGGGCAGCAGCGTCACCGCCCGGCCCTGGGGACTCACCAGCTTCACTCCCGACAGCACCTCCAGGAGGGAGATGAGGTTGTGGCCATCCCGCAAGTCTTCGTAGAGGTCATTGATGTGCTTGCGGACCTG
>NW_010261590.1:0-4439 GCF_000690775.1 Eurypyga helias
CCCGGCACATGCCGCTGCAAGAGGCGCTCCCTGAGATTGGGTTCTTTAAATTACTGTTATTTTCACGTAGCATGGAGGGCCCTTCAAGGCCTGTGTGCTCTGGGAATTGCCTCCAGCTGCAAACGTGCCAGGGCACACGCGTGTGAGAGCGGCCACGCGCCCGGGCACAGGCTGTGCCCAGCGTCCCACACGGAGCCCTGCCGCTTGCTGGCCCTGGCACCTAACTCCCCACCTTGTAAAAGGGCTTTGGGATACGGACGCTACCAAAGGCCTTATAGAAAACAGTAATTTCCCTCTGTTGAGTGTTTTCAACGGTGTGTAAAGCTAATTTAAAGCAATTGCAAGTAAAGACCGTGCTTCTGAAGGCTCACGTAATTCACAAGGTCCAAATGCGTTTGGCAGGAGATTAGCTCATGGTATAATGTAGTCATGTCTTAGGTGTCTTGGAAATAAAGTTGAGGTTGGTAAGATTTGAAGGTACAAAAACGGTTGAATGTACATCAAAAGACAGAACTTCTTTAGTTCCCAAAATGCGTGTTCATGAGAAGTTCACATGTGCTACCGCAACGAAGGAAAGACACGTTTTCAGGGAGTGTTTGCAAAAAAATTGGTGAAATGTTTACATTTTCGGCATTTTCTGATTTATGTAAACTGTACATTATCTTGCCTAAATTTCTACCACTCCCTCCTTCGCTTTAAGAAAACTAAAGGGTTCTTTGTGTAGAAATCGTTTTAATACAGCTTCAATACCTCAAAAAAAGGCCTGACTGCACCTTAACCCACAAATGTCAATAAAGAGAGAAACCTCATCTTACCAAAGTGGTAGGCTTGAAACAATAGTAATAACAATTGTTATTTCCCTATGACTTCAGCTAGAACATAGGGGCATTTGAAATGAGCGCTGTGTATTCAGTGCTTAAGATACGTGACACAGAAATTACACTTTCAAACGATGTTTAAATACCTTCCATGGTCTCTTCAGCTTGGAAAAAGCCAAGCGGTATAAAATTAAGGCTGAGACTGCTCCGGGCTCCAGCTGTTCTCTGGTAGTTTCCTCCTCTCCTGTATATGTGTAGTGTAATCTGAGGTGAAGATGGCATTTCAGCCCGCTTTCGTTGTCGTTGGCTGAATTCTTACTGTTAAATTCATTTTAAATGGTGTTTGACTATTTCATCCTCTATACCCAGAGCGGGGATGTTCTCCCTTTGTGGTGGGCTGCGGGGGGAGCGGTGCAGCGCTGTCACGAGCCTGGGCGCAGGTTCCCGGCGGGTCGATGGCAGCGCCGTTGAAAATCAATGCCCCTAAACGTGACTGGGGGGGCTGTTACCCCCAGCGCCTTGCGCCAGCGGCTCGGACCTCGCGAGGCGGGAGCCGCAGCAGTGTCCGCCGGTCCTTGCGCCAGCACGGGCGTTCCTTGCCGGCTGCTGCATCCCCGACGCTAATCTGCTGTGTCACTAACAAGTTGTATCATTTGAACCTTGCAGAGGAAGGCATCAATCACGAGTGCAAGCTGTGTAACCAGATGTTTGACTCTCCGGCAAAGCTCCTGTGTCACCTGATTGAGCACAGCTTCGAGGGGATGGGAGGCACATTCAAATGCCCTGTTTGTTTCACAGGTAAGACAGGGAGGCCAAGACAAGCCTCAGCGTGCATGGCTTGATCCAGAAATGACACTCCGGGGATTTGTAAAATACTGTATTCTTTTCCTCGGGAAAAAGAAATACTGTGCTTGGAAACGTTCAGAGTGTCGTCTGTCTGAAACTGGGGCTCGCTGCGAAGAGCAGCGCCGCAGCGTTTGACACCGAGCAGCACTGCCGTGTGCGGTGGGCTCCGCGTCACCCCCCCGCAGCGCGAAGCCTCTTAAATTGCAGCTCGTGCCTCGAAGGTGCGATGTGTTGCCAAGTACAGGGCGTGCAAGGTGTGCACCTGCTCCTGCAAGCCCTTACTCACCTGAGCAGGGACCCTCTAAAGGCTGGGTAGCTTACAGTCCACTCAGGGTGCTGAGGCTCACACGAGTAAAGTTGTGAGAAGACCAAACTGTGTAATGCTATAGCTTTGCCAGCTGCTCTCTCAGGTTTTAAGGCCGGTTTGCCCACGCTGCCACATTTCTAACTCCTGACTGAGGGCCTGCCATGTATTCCTTCCCTGTGCTCCATTTTAAGCTGTCTCATCCGTGCAAATGGTCTTGGGTGATCTGGCTTAAAGGATCTGCAGGATTCATGTTAAAGGCTGACTCTTATATGCTCCTCAAACCAGTAGTTAACATCTACGTTTCCAAACGGCTTGAGGGATGAAGATCAAAGATGTGTGAGTGTGGACCTGCTGTCAGTAAAAAGGGCACGGCAGCACCTGCGACTCCTTTAACCTCAGTGGGAGTAAGGTGAACCCACATTCCTTAGGGTTTGGCCCACCATTTGGGAACCTGCTTTTTTGTGTGAGCTTGGAGTTAATTTATCCTTTCCTGAAATGTGCTGTAAAATAACTCCTGAGTGCATGTGTTTAATTCCGCTGAAGAAGCCGTTTTCACTTACTGATGATCATTCATATAAAATGAGACAAAAATTAAATGAGATATATTTTTAACCAGCAACGCCTGTGGTTCAGTGTGTTGTTCCTCCAAATTTCACGTGATAAAATCAGAATATTTGTAAATTCCAAATCATAAAGCAGATCCTGTGATATCTGTGATGCAAAATCACAAGCTTTTATTTATACTGAATGGACAACCCATTTGAAAGGTCTAAAAATTGTGACGAGGCTGTCCTTTCAGATTCATGTGTCTGCCAGAAATGCTGTTCTGGGCCACGTGTCTTCCAGCCCAGGCATCAAGGCTTCTCCTGGCCCAGTTGTCCTGTATTAAAAATGTATCCGATGCACCTGCCGTGGGCCCAGGGCTCCCTGCAGGAGCGGTGACGTCCTCTCTTTGGTCTGGTGATTGAATTCTTCCAGTTACCTGTGGACAGTGTTAGCTTTAAGTGGAATATCAAAAATCCGTACAGGATTTAGACTCCGTTAGAAGTAAGCTGACTGCCAGCCAGAAGACTCTAAATTGACTACTTGTAAGAAAGTCTGCGGAACCGAGTGCATCGGCACTTCTCTGGCAGATATCCTTGGACTTTGCCGAGGCTTTGCAGTTGTAAAAGTGTAGTTCAGGACAAGATGCCTTATGTGAAGCAATCTTAACTAATCCTGCTATGTTGTTTCAGTTTTTGTACAGGCAAACAAACTGCAGCAGCACATCTTTGCAGTCCACGGGCAGGAAGATAAAATTTATGACTGTTCCCAGTGCCCACAGAAGTTCTTCTTTCAAACAGAGCTTCAGGTATGTTTATGACAGGAGTAAAAGCAAAGCTAAAGCTGTTGATTTCTCTGTGCAACCATCACCCTTGTGCAGCTTTTAGAAAAGGTGCATACCTTCAGTATGGTCTCTTCTGCCCTCAAACAGTCTCTCAGTCTCCTCCTGCCTCCCCGGGTGCTATCAGGAGAAAGGGGTCTCTGAGCATGGCTGGAATAAATAAATAAGACAAGACAGATACCATGATTCTTTATGAGTATTTCTCCTGACAGTAGCGTTGCTACATCCTGACATGTCTACGTCAAACACCTTGTAAATAATTTCTTTTTCTCTATTAATAATTTAGGCACTGATTAACATACAAAGACTAAGCAAATGGTAGGTTGCCCCCTCCCCTTCCTCGCTGTTAAGTCAGAAGTAAAGGAATTTTCCCTACCGAGGTACGAGAGCAAAGCGTGGGTGCAGCTCAACACGATGCTTAATTAGCGGCTCCACGAAGGCACTAGCACATTAATAAGCTGTAGGTTCTGCAAACCAGGCGTTACATGCCAGTTTCCCTGGCAGAACTAGGGGGCACAGCAGTTTTGGCACCCACAAACCAGGTGCTTGGCCCGCACCCATTCTGGGGTGCAGTGAGCCTTTCGGAGGGGCCGAACCCCAACCTAGGCATGCTGCTGCAGTCGCTCCCGGGGCCCTGGCCCCTGGCCCTGCCTTGGAGCCACGCTGGTGAGGCTGAGGTTTAAATCACACTGATACCTTTTTGCCTCCGCGGCGTGTGTGCCTGACACTTCGCGGGGAATAGGCTGCCGGAGCTCGTGCTTCCACAGAGCTCGCAGGGAGGTGCTCGCCCTGACTGTCCTCCTCAGGCGTGTCTGACCTGCGTAGCATCACCCCCAAAATACGGCTCATGGTCCCCAAAATACGGCTCATGGCCCCTGGCAAATGTGCTGTGTTTATAGAATGGTACCGTATGCCTCATCTAAATCTATTAGCTTTATAAACCATGATTTACTTAAACTTTGGAGGGGGTTTATTTATCTTGCCGAATTCCCAAGCTGCTGCCTCTTGTGTCGTGCTGTCACGCTGTGGAAAGATGGTTGATCTTTTCACTTTGTTGATTTTATTTTTTTTTTCCTCCCAGGGG
>NW_010261590.1:4452-6707 GCF_000690775.1 Eurypyga helias
TCTTTCCCTCGTTCTAGCAACCTGATTTGCATAAGTGTACAAAAGTTTTAACTGTACCTTGTTAATATTTTAATAAAGTCAGCAGATTTTGGGTTTGTGTATTCTCACTATGAACGTTTCGTGAAGGCAGCAGTGGCTTGCAAAGCCGGCTCTGGGTTTTCCTCCCATTTTTCCTTTAAAGTGGTGTTTGGTCAAAATGCCAGCACAATTAAAATGGGCACACTGGCTTCCTAGGTCCTTCCATTAACCTTTAAAATCAGGTGGTCAAATAAAGGGAACCTTGCTAAATTATAGTCCTAACAGAGGCCCATTTTTGCAATTAACAGTTTTAATTACATAGTGTTTCAGTTCTGAAGTGTTGTGCATTGTGAAATTGCTGCAAATAGCAGCTTTAATCAGATAAATTATGATTGTCATTTTCCAGTTTTTACGCAGGATTTGTGTGCATTTAAAATTTCTGTGCTCGCGAGAATAATTACACGAGTAGTTTTGAATGGTGTTGGCTGAATGAAAATTCAATACTTAGCTGCACAGTTTTAGTCTTTATTTCAGTGGTGACTCAGAAATTGTTTACTTGATGCCAGGGATTTTACTAATTCAAATACCTGAGCCAAGGAGGACACCAAATGTGTGTATAAATCAGAAATGCTCAAGACTTTTGAGTCAGTCTTCCTTGGCACGATTATCCCATCAGTTTGTGCTGTGTAAGCTGCTTGCTCTCAATTCCTCAACTGTTGGTTCTATTTTTGTTAAGTAATGAAGATCTAGTATTAGTTTAGTGAACCAGTTGTTCAGCTGCTCATTAGGGTTAAATCTGCATAAACCTTTGAGACTTAACCATGCTGTTGATGTTATGTGGGCAAACCACCATCCGTCCAGCTTGATGACTTTTCAGTTCTGGTCTTGCTTTCCCACTGGCATAAAATAACTGGTGTCAAGATCTGAACCTACGCTTTGTTTTACTACGGTGTATTTTTAAGTGAAAACGCTGCAAATACTTCTAAAAAAATTGAGCGTTCAACTATTTCAAGAAGAAACTTGGAGTGGGGTGCTTACGGAAAAACAAGGAGTGGGGGGAAGATGATAGGGAGCGCAGGGAAAAGGTGATTTGAAGAGACGCGGCGGTGCGGCATGCGTTAGCCCCGCTGATTTGTGAACATCTCTCCAAACAGGCTCAACACCAGGCGAGCCCCGAAGGGCACGTGGTGCCGTGTGAGGAGAAACGTTGCCGCTGTAAACTTTTAGGGCCTGGTGCAAATACCGCTTCAGGAGCGTAATGCTCTGGAAGCAATCAGACCCTCCTTCCACTTCTGAACTAGTAACTGTATTTTAATATAGGTTTATGCTTTGAAGTTTACACAATCTGATGGAGCCGTAAAACCAAGGCTTAAGAAAGTTCCCAGGAGCTGAGCTCATTTTAGAAAGGGTGGAAATTCTGGTGTGAATCTGGAGCAATGAGTCAGTGAGGTTACCTTGATGATACTGCCAGAAGAAAAGAAAACAGAATGTGATTTAAGTGCTTACATTATCTTACTGGAAGTAAGGAAAGAAAACATGTTATGGTTAAGCATGAAACATAAAGGAGACTGTGTGTGATAACCCCACGTACCCTTAGGGCAGAAGAGGAAAGGCTGGTAGCTCTGCGTTTTCCCATCCTCAGCTTGTACGATTGACAGCTATGAATATGATGAAAATCTGCTGAAAAAAGTGAATCTGTAGCTAATGTGTAGAACACCAAGGCTATGGCATTTCACTACCCCTACCGAAACAGCCGTAGAGGTGGTGGTTGGGGGTTCCTCACGCGTAGGGCAGAAGGAACCCGTTCAAACAGCCACATCTGGAGGACCTGTGTCAGGAGCTGCTGGCCACCGCTGGCATGCCCGCTGCTCACGGGCAGCTGGAGCCACGGCAGCACGCAGGGTACCCGGACATGGGAGATGAGCTAGCTCTCCGACAGCTGAAATCTTGGTCTTTGCTATTAAAAAGCTGGTGGGGAGCCCTGCCAACTGCAAAGATGGGTCAGAAATTGTGACACGTAACGGGTGCTGAGAGTTGCGTTCGTGGTGTTTTTCACAGCTGGGAAATACACCTCCTCAGTTGCTTCCACTGAGAATTCCAGTAAGCAAATTGGGACTGAGCAGTGATTTTCAGCAGAAACTTAAGGAGGATTTTCATAGGTGCTCTTGTGCCACGCTCCTTTTTTCCAAGGAGCCATCACATAACCAATGAAGTATTTGTATTTAAAGGATTAATTC
>NW_010261590.1:6738-17221 GCF_000690775.1 Eurypyga helias
GTGTACTGTTAATCATACTGTTTCCTCCTAAATGATTACAATTGATGAAAACTGAGGCAAAGGATATAATAAACAATGCGCAAATAATCCAGGTACCGAGGGAGCAGGGTACCTGCCAGGTCTTTCCTAGCACAGGTGTTCAGGTGGTTTATTGCCTGCTATGAATAAAGGGCTTGCTTTCCCGTTCAGATCTGGAGATATGTCAAACCACTAAATTAAGGGAGCTTCACTGGAGGAATTTGCTGTCATTTTGAGTGCCCAGTTGCTTTAAACGTACACATATCGAAAGGAGAGTGGCTACTATGGCTCATTGGCTAACACTGTGGTCTGTCTCCCTCCTCATTTCATTTTATGTGAAAAGCTGGCAATTTTCATATATCCATAAACAGGCAGGAGCTGCTGCACAGAAATTGCACTCATTATATTAATAATGATTTACCATGAACATCCTCCGGGGGCTTGATTTGGTCCACATCAAAGTCCTTGGGATTCTTTCCGCTGATTACAGCAGATCAAGCCCTAAGCAGGTTTCCTTTTTTAAGTCTGCTTCTTAATGTCAGCTCGATGTTAGATGTGTATGCGGTGGAGGGTCGCATCCTGCCCAGGGGAGCAGAGCACCGGAGCGAGCCAGCACACGGTCGGATGTGGCCCAGTGGGGGACGTTAAGATGCTGCTCTGTACCCGTGATGGCTTCCCTGGGAGTGGGGCAGTGCCAGTGTCCCTGGGGCCATAGGGGTACAGCAGTGTCCCAGAAACAGATGGGGAGAACAAAAGCCTCTTGGCTTGTCCGTGACCCACCTGCACCCAAGTGAGTGCACCAGGGCTATCTAAGGGCTCAATTCACCACCGATGGTCAGAGCTCTGAAGAAAGCCTTAAGCAATTTTGGGTCTGTAGCCAGCTACTCAGAATCTCTTAGTGGTTAATGTCTCCAGCTCCTCCTTGAAAAATGGGCTTTACCTCCTTCCTGGGGGTACAAGACAGCTTACTTAAACAGGAGTAGAATTTTTCTTCCAAGCAGCCCTATGTGCTTGCAAGGCTCTGAAATATCTCAGTGCTCCTGGGTCAGTGTCCATACAGTCAGCGAGAGAAAAGCAAATCCGTGGTGTTTTGATGAAATTGCAGAAAATATTTTTCCTGTGGGAGTGTGGGGATGGCAGGACAAATGGGACCTGAAATGTGGCTCTGTCTCAAGGCAGTACTCTCACTTAACCTAACTTCTGCTGCATTTCAGAACTTCCGTGTGAGTTAGGTGTTGAACGCCAGGAGCTCCGTGCTGGAAACAGGCCACAGGCTCTTTCTAAGTTTCATACAAACGTGTAGGATTAATTTTCTGCAAGTAAAATCCATTTTTTCTTTTAAACAGAATTTATATATTTGCATTTATATCTTTTTGGTTGTTGGTAGGCTCTTAGGAGTCTGTTATTTCTCTTTCCTGTGTTTTCTTTTTTTTTAAATGTTAGGCCTCCTTTGAAATCCTTAAAATGACCTGGTATGTTATCCTTGCAGATTTGGCTAGCGTTTCGTTAAAAATGTTGCTGTGGTGCTTGGAGTATTGTTAAATTTTAATTATTAGTAATTACAAAGCTAATAAATTACAAGAATACCAAAATCTATTCCAACCATATTGCTGGATTTCATTCAGACGCAGTCAGATAATTATAACTAACAATAATTAAAAATTAAAAGTGCTGTAGGCACATACCCATCGTGTTGAGTCTGTCTGCCTGAACGTTCTTTATGGACTGCAAAGCCTCAAGTTTTCTCTCTGATCTGTTCTCACAGTGGGGAAGAGTTTTACCTGTTAGGTCTCCGGTTTTTAATACGTACCTTTAAATTCAGTAGAGGAGGAATATATATGGCTGTTTAAAAATTTGGGGTTAGGAGCAGGCTTTCCTAAGGACCAAAGGTAAGAAACACCGTCGCAGCCCACGTGGGGCTGTCTGCAGGAGCTGGAGGTGAGGGTCGGTGGGGGCGATGCTGGCGGTTTGCTGGGCCTGACGTCTGCAGAGGTTAACGCTGTGTGTGAGAGCCAGGGCTGTTCATGCTCACGCACCGCTGTGCGATTTGTCAGCACCCTCTTCCCTAGCGCAAAACGAGGTGGTGTTTCCTGCGTCTGGGGCTGGAGATGCTGTTGGAACAGCTGCGTAACCCAGACTGCACGGCCTCTTCGTTGAAGCAGAGGATGGTGCAGGAATCTTGGGTTGCCCTGTCTTTGACGTAGTGACAAGGTGTAGCATTTTTTAATCTGGCAAAATGATTCCAATCGATATATTACTGCATCTTCACCATCCTGGAGGTCTCTTCAGTGAGAGGCAGAAAGATCTCTCAGGTCTGCAAAGACTCACCTGAGATGAAGCTAGGAAACGCCTGGCACTGGAGTAGCGTGTCCCGTAACCAAACCCCCTCCTTCATTTCCTACACCGTTAATGCCGTTCCGTGGCTGGCCCCGGCTAACAGCGTGCGCAACTTTGCATTAACGTGTGCAGAAAGCCCAGCCGCCATGCAGAGCGGGGGGAAAAAAAGAAGGGAGCCAGGTGAAAGGCATCGTTTCAGTCATTAATGCACTTAAGCGCACCCGAGTGTCAACATGTGTGATCAAGTGTAAGGAGGCATGTCGTTCCAATGTGGCAGTGCTGGCACACAGAAGGGGCTTCCTACAGCAGAGATGGCACTTGGATCCGGTGCTCAGGCTGCCCAGCTAAACCCGTCGTTGCCTGTCATCTATGCCCTAGGGCAAGGGTCCAACCAACTTTTGCGTAGGCACCATGCCATCCCAACAGATGGGCAGGAGTGTAAGCCGCCAAGAGACAATGTATATGCATCAATTGTGTTTATTGAAAGCACGATTCCTGGCTGGAAATGTCCAAATGTCTATTTACTCTGAGATAAGATGCCTTTAGTTAATGGATATGGAAATGCAGCCTAGCTTTGAACTAATTACTTTATATACATTACAGATGTAAGATGTGCTGATTATGGGGAGCCCAGTTAAAGGTCTGTCCCTCCTAAAATTGACTGTGAGTGCTAAGGTACTAATTGCCTCTAAGTACCGGAGACCAAATTTTGTAGGAGTTGCACGTAACTACCCAAATCACTGGCGCAGTATATAATGATGCGCAAGGAGCCCCTTTTAGATCTCCTTTGCACACAGATGCCTATGCTCCCCTCCCCTCTTAGGGGTGCAATCCAGTTTCACTCGTGTGGGTAAACCTAAGCTAGACCAGTTTACACATCTCACCGCAGAGGTTTGTTTTCCATGCGCCAGAAAAGAGAGCGCGGTCATACAATATGCTTTTATATTTGGCAATATTGTTGCCCACCAAAAAGAGTAATTCACAGAAGCATCCAGAGAGGAGTCTGCATGAACATATTAAAGGGTGTTTCCTTCCCCTGTTTGTTAGGTTTATTCAATTAAGACTTGTTAGTGTTCTTGAAAGATGCGCTTTAAGGACCTTTCTGAATGTACGGTTTGGTGTTCATAAAAGAGCCAGGCATACCAGACGTAAATAAATAAAGCAGTAATGTTTTACTTCCAGGTATATTAATGCATTCCCATCTTCTCAGAAACAGAGCACACAGGCTGTGTTAAACATCCATCCTTGACCAAAAGGAGGAAGCACAGGAGAAGAAATGAGAAATGGATTTTCTTTCGGAAAGACCAGATTGCACTCTCTGGTCTGGCAATAACAATTACTAATGACATTTAGAGAGAAATTAAGGATGAGAAATGCAAGTTGGCATTTCAGCAGTGCCAGTCAGTAACATTGCATCAGAGCTCACAAGAGAGATGAGGAAAAGTTTAGGGATGGAAAATTAATTTTGTTATGTCAACAATTAACAAATACCTTTTCTTCATTCTTTACCACACTATCACAAATTACCACAGTGATAGTATTTAGCAGTGCCTCAGATGAATGAAATAGCACTTTGAAATCCTTATTTCTGGGGTGAAACGCACACGTTTGTGTTTCGCTCTGTTTTGTTGAACAATGAACAATGTTGAAAGAGGCTCAAACTGACCAGGGAGGGAGAAAATGAGGTCTTGAATATGTGGTAGCAAGAATATTCTGTGTGGCTTCTCTGCAGATCTCTGTGGTTTTTAGAACCAGGAATGAATGAAGCTTAGCAGCACTTCTGAGGTGGTTTCTTCCTGGTTTACAATTTGGGAAGGCGGAGGTTGAACGATATACCTAGGTTCATGCAGGAGGACTTTGGAGGAGTCAGATGTAAAGCCCTGGAAACCTCAGACCTATTATTCAGAAGTCCTTCATTTGTTCACAAGGTGAAATTCCTGTCCCCGCAGGAAGGTGGTGAGAAGCCCCGTTTCCCGCTGCTCCGCGTAGGGCCGCAAGCTGTGGGTCTGTGAGCAGGGCCATCAGCGCAGCTGGCTGTGCGGGGACGCGTCCCTGGGGACCGCAGATCCAGGCACTGCTGCTCGGCCCTCGGTAGCACATGCCCTTCGGAGCAGGACATAGTCCTTAAACTAGAAACAGAACGTAATACGTAGACCAATAAAAACGTTTTTGTTTCGTTTTATCTCCAAAAAGTCGTCACAGTTTTTCTTTGCTGTTGGGAGGAGATCTCTAATACAGCCCCTTCGGTTTTCTTCTGCTGAGGTAGCTGCTGCGGAACGTAGTTTGGGCTCTGAGCACGGGTTAGCTCCCTTTCCTCCTGTAAGTGTCGCCAGCATCCACGGGAACTGACCTTGGTTTTCAAAGGAAGAGGGATGCTGCCCTGGAAAGGGCAGAGCATGAGCATGGTTTAAGGAGAATAGCGGAGCTTGGTCAGCCTCTGTTTCAAAGAGCTCATCAAAGGTGGGGTACAGCATCCCTTTAAAAGTTCAGTCTCTTCGTTTGCTTGCTGCTAGAGCAAAACGGGGATGCTTGTCCAGACATAACAGTATATGCCTGAGTGTTTTCACAAGAAATGTCTAGATCATTAAATATAATAGGTCTCAGCTGCAGTTTTGATCACTGAAGCATGCACACAATTCATCACAGCAAATTAGGTACGTCTTTGTAACTTATCTTTCTGCAATTTGCTGGCACTTTTAGCGAGCTGAAACTTATATTGTATGTGCTGCAGAAGCCATTTCAGATAAAATATTCTGTGTTTATTGTTGGAGAACAAGGATTCACTAATAACAAAAACATGGAGCAGTGTGTGTTTCTGCTCCTGCCTCTTGCAGAACCAGCAGTAGTACCAGCGGAGATCCCCAGCCACATTCATTATTTATATATTTTAGTGAATTTCTTGTCTGCAGTAAAAGAGATATAAGCTTCAACATCAGACTGTTTGTGCCAAATTCTATCCTACAGCCCATTCAGAAAACCTGAGGCAGCCGTGGCTCTCAATCATTACACAGCCCATTTATCTGATTGGAGTTTTGTCCTCTCTGCCTTGCTGAAATGTTGCTTGTTCTTTAAAAGCTTAGTTTGACCTTTGGAAAGAAAAGGCATTTGCTATTTTAATTTTTTTTTTTTTTAAGGGAGAACCTGAACCTACTTAAATGGAAATTGGCATTCAAAAGCAGCACAGTTATTGAAAAGCATGTACTTTATTACTGGAAGAGAACAGACACTAGTGGTCTCGAAAATTACCTTTCAGTGGATCCGTTTCAGTCACTAGTTAGTCTGTGAACAGATATATTTGTAACAGCTAACATGAATTCATACCCCGGATTTTCACATTTGCCTTAAGAGCGTTGCACACTTAGCTGCTGGCTGGAAGGGTTTGGAGATGTGTTTTATTTCTTCTACTTTTCTGCAAGAGGATATGGTTGTTTCTAATTGTGGAGACCTCTTACCTCATAGAAAGCTCCTCAGTTTTCAGAAATGTAAATGATACATAGCTGGTGTATAAGGAAAATGGTGTAAAAGAATCCCCCAGTATAGCTGCTGCAGAAAAAATAAACATCTCTGTCTAAACCTAGATAAACCCCTATGGACTGAGAAAATAATTTTCAATAACCAGATATTTTTAACTCTGTGTGTGAAGGTAGTAATCACAGTCGCCTGTATTTGCATCTAGGGTCTGCCACAGTCTAATTGCTTTTCTTCTCTTCTCCCCCGCCCCTGAAATTTAAGGCTACTGGTTAACAGAGCAATGCATTAAGCACTCCATCTCCAAAATAGAAAGAAATACTGCCCTAGCCTCTACCATGTGGCATCTTTAGGTTTCGGGGATTTCGTTTAAATCTGAAATTTATGTCCAGGAGAAATAAATTATTGGATTGTAAAAGCAGCTGGGGAGGGAGTAAATATAGTCTCTTTTGTCCTCTATATCATTTCCCCAGGAAGATAATAAATGTATGGCAAGAGTCTTGTGTTTCCTCAGTCATACAAATGTTGTGTGTGTGTTGTATTTCAGACGTGAAGCCTAAATTCCAGACAGGAAATCCTGGAGTGATACTGTGCTGCTGTTGCCTACTGCTGTGGTGCTGGCAGAGCCCCCATCACCCTGGCTGTTAGAAGGAATTTGAAAAATAGTTTCACAAAGAAATTTAAAAGGCCTTGGGTGTACATCTGATCTGGCGAGTGAGAGGTTTAGGGTGTAATCCTAGGGTTTATCTCCTTGGCCAGTGAAAGGCAGCGGGAGCAGCGGTTCCAGCCCTGGCTGCTGGACCGAGCTGAGGGACAGGGCCCTGCCGTGTAGCCCAATCCCCAGCACCAGTTTTCCCAGGGTGGTTTTAAAGAGCACGAGAGACTCCTGCCTAACTCCTCACTGCTTACCTGTTCTCACCACTCTGTGAGGTCACCTACGTAGCGCAAACATGATGAGTAGTCAGGAAAAGATGGGAGAAGGAGCAGTTAGAAAGTCAGTGGGTAACTTGCCTTTCTGCAGCTGGGCTCGTGTATAGGGCTCTTGTTGCCTGCACCTCCGGGCTCTTGCCAGGAAAGGTCATCAGCATTTTCAGCCCAGCCTGCTTTCACGGCCCTGGGAGCCTTGCTGGTCACTCTTTATGAAGTTGCTTTCAGAGAAGTATATTCAGACGTATGCTCACATTTATGTAATTAATACTCTGCTTTACACAGTTTGAGAGTAGTTTTATGTCTCCCTTTGACCAAAGGGGGAAGGTAAAATAATTTAGAATACATCTTTTTTGCCAGAGCGTGCCTTTTCTGCAGTTTCTGCTTACGTTCAATGCAAGCGGGCTGGGACTGCTTGGTGCACGGGCTGGGTGCATGTGGGCAGGGACCAGGCCTGTGCACTGAATGCTAATGGATGGCTATCTAATGCGCTCTTCTTTCTTCATGTTTCATGTTAATAGAATAACTTGGAATATACTAAATTGTGCATCCTTAATGAGGTGACGGGGCTTGGTTGGAAAAATCTAGATGATGGGGCTTGTTCAGCCTGGAGAAGAGGAGGCTCCGAGGAGACCTCATTGCAGCTTTCCAGTATCTGAAGGGGGCCTACAAGGGTACTGGGAGAGGACTTTTTACAAGAGTCTGTAGTGATAGGACAAGGGGTAATGGGTATAAATTGAAATCAGGGAGGTTTAGATTAGATATCAGGAAGAAATTCTTCCCAGAGAGGGTGGTGAGGCACTGGAACAGGTTGCCCAGAGATGTTGTGGATGCCCCATCCCTGGATGTCTTCAAGGCCAGGTTGGATGAGGCTTTGAGCAACCTGGTCTAGTGGAAGGTGTCCCTGCCCATGGCAGGGGGGTTGGAACTAGATGATCTTGAAGGTCCCTTCCAACCCAAACCAGTCTGTGATTCTATGGGGATGAGACTGTATATGATGATGGGAACAGTGTAGAGACAGCTCGTAGCTTTGTGTAAGGTTAGCTTGGGTTCAGCCAGGCTCCATCACCCCACTTCCACGTGAGCCAGCCCAGATTTGGCAGCAGCAGCCCTGAGCTTATCAACTCAGCCGTGCCTGAGCTGAATCTCTGCAGAGCATCTCCTCTGTCTGCTGTGCCACATCCTGGGCAGGCAGTGCGGACACCCCCAGGTCGCCTCTGTGCAGAACCAAATTGCTCTGGCTTTGCACCGTGCAGAAACAGCCGAAGCACTGCCCGTGCTGCGCCAGCCCTGGGGGAGAGCCCTGCCTGGCCAGCGAGCCTCCTCATTTGTTTCTGCTGCACAGTTAAACCTGAATAAATTGCCACGGGCATTGAGGTTTGACTGCGTATAGCGTATCTGTCATCCGTGCATTACATTACTGTGTCTCCAAAAGGAGTAGAGAGGAGGCTTAGAACATATTTACTTCTGAAAAATTCGTCCTCCTTTGGGGCCGACACATGCTCTCTTAGTCTTTGCATGAAGTCACGATTGTTTAGAATGTAGCATCTCGGTGTTCAGAAGTCAGGTTTTTCCAAAGGCCAGTGACACTGTTGTAGTGGAGTAGCACTGGCTGGAAAATCCCATTTTTTTAACAATTACAATCGTTTCCCACACGTACCACAGTAACTTTGCCTGTCTACTTCGTGTCGTGGTCTCTCGGAGAAGACTGCTTGTGTTGGTGATGTTTTGGCCCTTCTTGTGGGAACGACTGCTTGGCTCTTTCACAGCCCTAGCTCCCCTGGGGTGAATCCTCAAGGCAGTGAGCTGAGCACAGTTCCTGCTCTGCTGGTGGCACGTGCGCTAACGGGGAGGCATGTAAAGTACTTCGATAAACTGCGGCCTTGCTATTTTATAGCAGTGACACTTGCACTGGAAGATTTTTATGCCCCTTCTGAAATCAGAACCCAGCAATAACGACCATCACACCCAAGGCAACAGGCACTGACCAGCCACGTTGTCGGCCCGAGCAGTGTGTGGGCACCACGTGACAGGAATTATTTATCTCTGAGAAAAATGTATCCATAACACAAGGCAATACAGTTTGTCAGATCAGTACTCCATTAGAGGGAATTTTATTTAGTTGCTGCTTTTGGAAAGCGTGGCTGATGGAAGCACTCGGAGAGGCGGTAGCCTGGCTGCGTGAAGTCCGGCTGTCTGCAGCTGCTTGTTTGGGCCAAGGAACTTGGTTCAGCTGCAGCCCCCATCATTCAGTGGAGGATGGTGCCTCAGTGAAGAGTGCAAGAGGTGCCCCGTTAATGTTGGCATTAAGATTCACAGTTAAGGCTGAGACTGTTTTATACCTGGTCCTTAACACCAGGAATACCTGTGTAGGGAGAAGAGCTACAAAAAACGTGATGGTGTTCAGTGACCCTTGCCATACTGAAGAACAGCAGGGCAAGTTAAGGAGCCAGTAGGTTCACCTTCAAATTTTCTGGCTTCTGTTGGGTTATATTCCCATGGAAACGGTCACTCGATGAAGCTTTTGTTTATGCATTGTGACTGGTGGCTGCTAAAGGTACTATGTAAAGCGTTTCCCTTCTGCTCTGAGCATTTTTTGAGAAAAAGAGTGTGAGAGGATGCTGTCCTGGCCTTATAATAAAGACCAAACGAGGAAATTATTTTCTTTCCTGCTCTCAGGATCAGCAGTGGCTCTTGGATCCAGTCAGGGAGAAATGGTGGGGCTGAGGGAAGAGTGGAGGAATTCTAAAAATATTCTGGTTTTATGCACTTCTGACAACAGTAATTACATTTGTCCCTCTCCTTTTACATTTAGGAAGCGTAAGGTTCTTCCCTCGGCTTATTTTGATCTTGCACATGGCATACTGTAGACTGCGAGTCACAAGGACGCTCATAAATTTGCATTTCTGAGTGAAATTCTCAGGAGCGCGCGGTCCCTCAGGACAGGTATTATTAGCTCCCTGGTTTCATTGGGTGCCTCAGTGAATCATGGTGTGTTTACGGCTAGTTTCTCCAACAGAAGACTCCGGTTATCTCTTAATAATGTATTCTCCTGTGGTTTTTATTTCCAAAGTGCCATGGTAAGGAGATTTTCCCAAAGGCTTCAGTTTGCTTTTGTGCTTCAGCTTTTACCCAGTGTTTTTGGAAGAAGCGTGTAGCCTTTTCGGTGGGATATTTAATCGAATGTGAGAGGCTGCGCCAGGCTTAGGCTCCCATTTGGACATCACTTGTAATAGGCTCACCTTGGGTTATTCTGAGTTTTTAGAGAAGAGGGAGAGATGGCAGAGTGATGATACAGGATTATTGGTCTCGAGTGGAAAGGGGAAAGCGTGTTAGGTGAGTTGTCAAAGTCTGATTAGGACTAAATAACCTGAATTAGAAGAGAAATTAAATTCATAAATCACCTGAAAAATATCCTCAGCTGGTGTGAGAAAAGGCTGGAGCTGGGAAAAATACCTCTAAGAAAGATATTTGTACAAAAAGGTAATTTTTCAAACCCATAATAACACAGGAACGCCTATAGAAATTCAGGAATACGTTAAAATTAACAGAAGGGGTGTGAGAACAGAGGTAAAACTGAGCAAGCGTAGTGCCGGGCCGGCGCAGCGCGGCAGCGGAGCGCGCGGCCCCCGGGGTGCAGAACAAAGGCTGGCGGTGGGGCCGGGGGTGCTCCTGCTCTGCCGGGGTTTTACAGACCAGCACCTGGGCAGCTCCACGTCACCACAGAGAAGTG
>NW_010261590.1:17284-29147 GCF_000690775.1 Eurypyga helias
GAACCTTGCTATCGCAGACCAAGTGCCAGGTCCTGGCTGCGGGGCAGGGTGTTGGGGGTGGCTCGGGGCACCCCTGGCTGGGTGGTCACCGAGGGGGGCTGCTCGACCTTCCCAGCAGGTACCAACACCCCAGGGGTGCCAGGGGCAGCTCTGTCCTGGCCCAGAGGAGTAATTCTGCATCCCATGCCAGCGCAAGGTGAGCTGGCCCCGGAGCAATGAGGTGCGCGCAGGCATCAGGAGCTGCGGTGCCGGTGTTTTCATTGGAAACGGGCACCTTCCCCTTTCAGCCGACACCAAACCTCCAGGCGTATTCTCTTAGGTGCTCGGAGCGGTTTTCATTTTTTCCCTTGGTTCACTAACTCGCAAAGGACAGCTTCCTAACTGCGTTTGTGGAAGTGCCGCCTCAGCGTGCCCTGACACGGGGGCTGACTGACGCACGGCAAGTTATCAGATGCTGGGAGATGAAGGAAGCAGTGACACAGGCAGCCGTTGCCTTTCACAAAGGATGTGCCACCTTTCCTTTGCCTCTACCTCCATTTCAAGGGATTCTTCAGATAAAGAAGGAACATGTGAACCTGTCTTGCCTGACAATTTTTTTTTTTATTGAGTACCATGATAACTTGGAGTTCACTTGTAACAAGTGTTTTATAAAGTGGGTGAAATACCAGGGGAAAGGAAAGAAGTAATGCTGTATTTCCTGAAAAACTAGGATCTAAACATATAAATGTCACTGGCTAAGTTACCTGAAACAACTGGAATGGGAATTAACACCTGGTTTTATGGGAAGCATTGGTTACCACTATCAGTTTTAATGAAGTGTATTAACTAAATTGTGTTCGGAGTATTCACTCAGCCCTGTTTATGGCACACTCTTGAGTACATTTACTGTTTGTCAGAAGTGCAAACTAGTGAACATATGAGGCTTTAAGACAGGCCATCTGTTAGTCTTAGACCCTTGGATAATTGTCAAACAGTTCTAAAAATAAGCACATACAAACTGCAAGGGGGTGCAAAGGTGATTTTTCTTTAGAGCCTAACAGCAAAGGGAAAGTAGCAACCAGAAATTAAAAATAAAAATAAATAGGTTTATCCTGTAAAGCAAGCTTGCTCTCCTTTTCTGCCTTGCTCTCTCCCTTCCCCCTGCCCCTTCAGTGTGCTGCCTCTTTTTTTTTCTTTCTTCCCCTTTTTTTTTTTTTTAATTTAGGTTTTTTCCTTTTGCTCTTCTGGGTCAGGGCAGCCCTTGAATGCCTCTCCAGTTTAGGATTAGAACAGCACCAATTTAAGGCTCACAGCTTTCTGTAGAGAGCATAATCTCCAGTGGCTAAAGCAAGGGTTGTCTTGTGTCCTCTGCCTCAAGTAATCCCTTTGTAAAGTCAAAGCACAAAGATTATCATCTTTATGGCTTGCTGTCGGAGGGGAGCAGTACCTGTGCACACACGCGCGTGTGCTTACGGCTGTGTCGTGAGGAATAGCTGCTGGGAGAGGTTTGGACCAGTTTGAATTCAAAAGATGCAAAACGCTGTTTGAAAAAAGAATGCTGCAGATGGTGTTTCGTAAATATTGAGACACTCTTAACTTCTGCTTGTAGCAGTTTGGAGGTTTTGTTTTGTCTTTTTTTACAAATGTGTTTAAATGTGAGACTTCAACCTTTGCTTCAAGTCAACGCCCGAGCTGAGGTTTAGTTTTTGTCTGGCAAGCTCTGTGTTGCCAGTCAACGGAGGGATGGCTTCTCTTGTTCCCGAGGGGGCAAAGCAAAGAGAGTGGGGAGGAGGGGGCGCAGCCCCAAGGAGTCCCCAGACCCTGATCCCTGAGGGTGCCTGAAGGGGTGGTGGAAACCTGGACAGGGAGGTGGGGGAGAGGCAGGGAGAGAAACTACCTGAGCCCTTGGCTCGGTCTGGCAGACCCCCTGCACGCTGGGAAAAATACAGGGATTAATAGGAATTACCTTCTGTGTCACAAGATCAGGCAGCTGCGCTCGTGCATCACCCCTGGGGTCGGTGTTTCCAGTCTGGAGCTGGTGTTTCCAGACTGGGTGGTTTTGCAGCGCCCCAGCAACACCGGTGTCCCCAGGCGGGGGTGGCATGGGCTGAGCAGTGCCCCTGCGCACGGGTCACCCACTGGCTAATCACCAGTTAAGGGTCACGTTGGCTGTTTGTCACGGGAATCTATTATCTCCACGATTCCTATTGAAATTATTTGATGAATGGTTTCTGTTAATTTTAATGGGATTTGGAAGGGGAGAGGGTCTTTATAACCTCTCATCCGAGTCCCAACTCTGTGCAACGCTGCAGAAGGCTTATGAATTTCACTTGAGGGTGGTGGGCATCACCAGCCTTGTGCTGCTTCTTCACCCCGTATAACATACGGTCTCCTAGGCGTATGTACTCTTGCACACAGACAGTATACCTCTAAACGGCTGCTACAAAACAGCTAAATACATAACAGATGCACAGTGGCACTATAGACTGGATGTATTATGGCCCCAAACCATTATCGCACCCCTCGCAGTTGCATTTTATTTTTTTCACCTGCTCCTGTGTAGTACACCTGTGACTTGTTGGCAGTGAACCTCCTTGCAGTGTGGGAGACTCCCAGCTTGACTGCCTGGCTTGGAGCTTTGCTCCATCATGTGCTGCTTTTTTGTGTGTGCTTTTTCTCTCGGTCTTTATATAGCTTGTAAGGGTTCTTTGAACTGCTGTAAGCGATCATCTTTCAAGCCTGATGCTTTCCTTCTTGACACACTGCTCTGAAAATGGAGACTGTCATGCCAGGGTTTTCATGATAATGCATGTAGAAAAACAGAGAGAGATTCATTGTGGATGTCCTGCACAAATGGCTTGATCGGCATCCAGAGGGCAGGCAGGGGGTGTCCCCAGGGAAGATCTGGAGAGCAATCAGTATCTACATGGACAATAATCAACCATTCTTTGAAATCTCTTTCTTTCCTGCAAAACCCATCGCCCAGTTCCTTGGTCACAGACACTTCTGCAAATGGTTCATCTGGGGATTGTGCAGCCAGTAGAAAATTCTACTTAAACACTGCGGCAGCCCCGAGGCTCGGCGTCGTTGCATTTTTCCCACTGACGTGGCTAACGGAATTGCTATCCATTTTGCATGATTATTAAGAAAAGAAAAGAAATTTTCCAACCTTGTCCTATAAATAAGCTGCGACTTACTTGCTCTTGACAGGTGACTTAGTGCTGCTGTAGAGTTTTCCAGCTGCAATAATGTCTCAGAATGATGTATTCAGTGGGGTATCAGCTGTGAGCCGTGCGTAAACCAGGGGGCCTAACAGGAGCTGTGAAGAACCATTTTTACTGCTCAGCTTCCAAATGATGCCCTGCCCCCTGCCAGCCCCCAAATGCCTACGTGTATGGATGGCCTTGTGAGCAGGTCGGCGTGTGCAAACGCGCACACGCATGCCTGGAGAGGCTTCAGCTTCGTGGCTGCTCTGTTTTCCTTTGGAAATCACCCTGAAGATTTAGGTTTTTGAACTGTAACTTCCGGAGTGGCAAACTCAGGCCGGAGCTGTGCTGCCAGCCCACCCTCACGCTGGGAAGGCAGGGGGGTTCCCTTAGGCTGCTTGGATGCTCCCACCGTATCACGCGTTTCGAAACCCTCGCTCCGTCCTGCCCTTGACGGCGTCACTCTGCTGCCTGGAACAGCCCAGCGTAGCATCAGGGTGCAAGCTGGCTCTGCTAAGGCACGGGGCGTTCTCAGTGCCGGCGTTTATTTATTTCTCAGTGGCTCCGAAAGCCTGGTCAGCAGGGGCGTTTTCTTTGTCTGCGGGCACACACAGAGGTGCCTAATGCTGAAGTTCTTCAACAAAGTACGAGTCGAATGTGCCGAACACACGCGGGAGGGAAGGGACATAAGCACTGAACGTCGCCGACGCTTCCTGGCACCGGCAAAGCCCAGTTCCGATACGCTGCACACACACGGGGCAGAGGGAGTGGAAGCAAGAAAAGACATGACCATTGCTAGGAACAGGAGACAGGTTGCCAAAGTTCGGGGGGGAGCGTGTTCGTGTGGCCTGAACTACATTTTAATGGGTCAGAGGCCCGTACTGGTCACAGAGGATACGGACAGGCTTTCCTGGGTCTTCCAGCACGTGGCGGAGGGGCTGTGCAGGGTTCGCTCACGCAGGAGCCTGTTGGGCACACGGCTTGTGTGGGGTCTGCTCTCCGAAAGGCGGGGCAGGACTCGCTGCGCGCAGCCTCTCGTGCCCGTGGGCATTACGGACACGTTGGTGAGGGCTTGTATAAAACGGGGCTCTGTTTATTAACTGCTAGGTCTGGGGACCAGTCAGCATATTGATTGCCAGTCGTGTGTGCAAAGGGAATAAATGGTACGTTCCCAAGATATTAAGAAAAACCCAAGATTTGCCTAGGAAGAATGTCTTTTTTAACTGATAGCCCAGCAGCCTGTTCCTCAGCTCCTACCTGACCCGGCCCTGGACGGCTGCAGGAATTGAGTATAATCCGTTTGTGTCTTTGGGTAAACTCTGCTCACAAACGCGGTATACTCGGTGTATTAGGAGCATTCAGAACGTATTATTAACCTGTGCTTGAGGAGGGAGGGCTCACAATGAAAGCTTCATTATCAGATTTAGAGCCACATACCATTCCTTTATTGACCTGCCTGGTGTAATCAATGCAGCAGCCACACAAGTTTGAAATCACGTTCCCTGCCTGTAGACCATGCGTCATGCATCTAGTGCTGATTGTGCATTATCTTTTAAATGACACCGCCTAAATAAGTATGGATTTGCCTACCACGAACAGCCCTCCTTTTGACTTGAAGATGGTAAACCTTTACGCTTTTTTTATTGATATTAGGGAGGACCTAAAAATAGAACTGTAACGAAGAGCACAAGAAATGGCCGTTGTTAAAATGCTGAGGGTTGTGGCTGAGCACAGAGAGCGGCCTGCGTATTCTTTCCCGTTTTCACGCTTTCCCCCTTAGGTTTAGTGGTCAAGCTTCTCGTCAGCGCTGCCTTTGTGCTTACAGCGCTCCATCCATCCTCCTCCACAAAGTCATTACTTGACTGGAGAGTAGCAGCCCGCACTGCAAAGGTCTCTTCTCCTTAAGGCCGGGAAAATTTCCACGTGTAGCAAAGCAAAAAGCCGTTGGATTTTATGTCTGGTGCTATTAAATTGTCTAAACGCAAAGTACTTTCCGCTGTCAGTTCACGACGTTATTCGGGGGTAACGCTTTACCCCCCGATAAGCTTTCCAGGTCTTTGCGCAGCACGTCTGGGTTTGGGGTCTGAAACCCTGGGTGGCGCAGGCTGGGGTGTGTTCAGGGGGCCGGCGCTACGCGGAGCGGTTATTTGGAGTTCCAGCGATCCATCGCGTTCCGTTTCGCGGGGGCTCCCCCCGTCCGTGCGGCACCTGCGCCGCAGCCCCCCGGCGGGTTAAAGCCTGACCCGCTGCGCGACGTCCCTCGCAGCCCACCCGCCACCGTGTCACGCACCGCTTTGCCGTGATTTCGGAAGGCAGCACCACTTCTGACATCTGGCGGTCACTTTTTGGTTGTGCACAGTCCAGAAATGCTCCTGCCCGCAAATGGGGTCACGGGCGCCGGCCCCCCTGACCCCGCGCGGCGCCGGCCGCCCCTTGGCTCCTTCCGCAGGCGGCTTCCGGCGGGAAGGCGGCTTCTCCGCACAAAGCCTGTTCCGGATCGAGATGTAGCTGTGGGTGGTGTAGCGGGACCAGATGATTTATGGAAAGTTAACATATCTTGCTTTATTTTAAAGCTTATTCTTGAAATAATAAAATAAAGCTTATTCTTGAATTATTAGCTTATTTTTATTTTAAAGCTTATTCTTGAATAAAAAAACCTTATTCTTGAAGCTGACGGGCTTGTCCAGCTCTGTTACGGGCCGGTGGAGACGAGCGACATGGCCTAGGCTCGAGGTACTGCAACCGACTGTCGGTATTTGGGGTGCAGGGGACCCACACCCCAAAAAAAAGCTCGCCACGCAGCGCATCGCTCGCTGCTCTCATAGGTGAATAATCATACAGCTAGAGCTGAGCTTCCGTGTAGGACTGGGCTTTCATCAGCACGCAGAAGGCGGGTGAATGGGTACGGCTCTAAAAACGCGCTCCCAGGGTGGGCTCTGGGATCTACTGGCCCCTGCGCAAAACGGCAGGACAGGGCAGCGTCCTGCGACGCGAGGTAGCGGGGTGACACCAGGCTGCTGCAGCTCTACCAAAAGGCAGGAAGGGAACACGTAGGACTCTCAGGTGCCAAAAGAAACGTGTAGAGCAAAGTCTGTTCTGTAAAGAGATTTAACGTCTGGGTTACGCATCCGGCCTGTTTCTGCCGGGTCTGTTACCCCGGTGCCTGCGCTGGCGGGTCAGCTGTTCTCGCCCCCCTGCGCTGGCGTTTCAGCTGTTATCGCCCAAGTCTTTCTTGGACTGAGAAGTGTGTGTGACAATCTGGTGTCTCTTCCTGCCAGTGCTCGCACCCGGCACTAGTGAGAATAAAAGAGTAAAATATGGCAAGGGTTCCCACTGCGAGCCAGGTTGGGTTTGGGGTTTTTTTAATTGTTACCGTTCAGGGAATCCCTAAAGGCAGCTCTTGCCCATGAAGTGTTACCACTTTCTTTACATGTATTGAAAGGCAGAAAAAAAAGAAACCCTCGTGGCTGCACTTGGCTGGTAGCATTTTTTTTTTCTAAGTTCATGCCAGCATTAACAGATCTGTCAGAACAAAGCAAATGTGTCATATTGGCAGCTGTTACTTATGAGTACTTTTTCTTTATTGCATTTTGTTTTGTAATAATTGAGAAGCTTTTATGTCGAGCTCCGCATAAATGGTACTGAGTAGGAGGGTATGGGCATGCTTTCTATTATTCTGCCCCTCATGCACGTCTCCTTTTTTCGTCTTTCCAGAACCACACATTGAGCCAGCACGCACAGTGAGCCACTGGCACTACAGGACACCTCTCTGCAGAAGACTTGACGGTGGCACAGTGGGGAGGACCATTTGAACATTACATCCAATCAAAGTGTCATTTGCAACCCAGATGTAAAACTCTAATGATTTGGCCATGAGGCGCTGCTATTATAAGCAGCTGGAAATGAATATTAATGGAAGAGATTAAAAGTATTCCATGCTCAGTATTTTTTATTGTCCTGCTTCAGCTAGTGTACTTTAGAGCTTCTGCTTCTGACTGAATTTATAGTGTTAGATAAATCTGCTTTGATGCTGTTGCCCTTTGTTGCTTCTTGTATTATATTGATAGTTAAAGATTAGGTGTGATTTTTTTTTTTCCTTTTTGTTAACTGCCCTTTAATTGCAGTTTTAGGTAACTGTGCGTTGTGACGTGATTGCTTGGCTATTGTCTGAATATTTCTTTTTAATTTTTTAATTAAAGACTAATGCTTTGATTGGATTTGCCAGTTCACCAGACAGTGATTAAAACTATGTAATGAATATAATCGGTTTCAGTGCAACTGGATGGTCTGCTTTATAAATGTGACTTAATCTGATTGCAATAACTAGTACAGTTCAATAAAGGGAATACATGAGCTTAGCGTCAGCGCTTGTCTGTCTGTCAGCACACACTGCATCGCCGCTGCCGGGTGTCAGGCATGAAGCCATGGCTCCCCCCCCCCCGCGGGACCGGGTTTCAGGCAGGAAGCCATGGCTCGCCTGCCGGCGGAGAGCTTCCTGCGCCCTGGGAGGAAGGACGGCTGGGAGAAAGCGGAAGCCGCGTTCCTGCGCCTGGCACCATGCTCACGCCTGGGTGCAGCTCCCAGACACCCGTGGTAGGCCGAGGGGAGGTAAGAACATCCCCTGTGGATCTGGGCACGAAAGGGTGCTGCTCGCTCGTGATACTCCGCGCTCCTACTCCAGTCCGCGAGAACGGAGAGGGCCTGGTCTGAGCTGCGTTGGCCCTTTCTGTGTTTCGAAGCAAAAAATGGCTTTCTGGATTGTATACAAATGGGCAAATCCTGGATGAGGCCCCGGGACCCTGGTAGGAGACTGTGTATTTCAACCATGAGGACTCCCAGGCCCACAGGTGTCGTAGCTCTGTGTAACCTCCACACTTGGGACACTTGAAACTGCCATCGGGCAGCCTGACAGAGCTAATCAGCAGGCTTGTCTTCCTTTCTCCCTTTCTTTTTCAACATACCCTATGGTAACGAGGGAGGTTGCATCTCCAGTCAGAGAAACAGTCATTTTAAGGACCACGGGCACCTTTGGAAAGCCAGTGAGATGCAGTTCTCATGGTATCTCCTGCTTGAGTGAACCACAGTCATCGTGAAAGATGTTCAGCAGTTGTGGTTCCCATTCCCGCGGCGTGCGAGGCGTTGCGAGGAGCGTGCACGGTTACAGCCTTTCAAAATCGCCGCACTGCGCTGGAGCACAACCGGCTGTTGTGCCGTGTCTGGGCTCAGCGCACGGGAGCGATACTTTGTGGGGAAAACGTGTCCAAGGAGGTGGAGTCAAGGCCCAAATTGGTTTATGTGGCGAGTTTATTAACAAGCAAAGGCGCAGCCTGTTGACACGGCAGACGACATTTTCAGCGTGAAGATGGTGACAGTCATGTTGCACACATGTAGCTCCTTCAAGACAGCAGCACGTAGCGCGCGTAAGGGAAGGCTGCTGGCCGTAAGCGAGGTAGGGTTGTCCCTACGGCAGGAAGCAGCAGAGCAGGGATAGGTTCTGGCTTGGGAGAAGTTTCAGCTTTCTCAGACCAAAATGAACTAAGGTCCTGTTTGGGGGAAATGACAGACACGGGTTTCATTCTGCTGAAATGGCATGGCACAGACAGTCAGATTTTAGACTCAAAATTTTGATTTGTGATAAATTTATGAACCTTAATGAAACTAGGAATGACTTCTCTTAATTCCAAGGAGGGCAGGTCTGTTTTCATACAGATAATTCTTAGCTCACTGTTTATGCAACAGAATCATAGTCCTACCTGATTCTACCTGATTATTTCCCCATAAGCTATGGCACAGATGTTTATGGGCTGAAAAATTAGCTAATGAAATACACCAGTTCATTGTTCTCATTCATAACGTGCCCGTACTCCCAACTCACAGACGTTTTAAGGTGGGAAATCAAGTGTCTTGCAGTACAGGCTCACAGATGTGCCCTTGCAAGAAGAGCTACCTGGGAACGTCCGTGGGCAGCTCTGGTAACGGCTCCTGTGCCGTACTCTCCGTGCAGGACGCCAGGTAGCAGGTTCTCACGATGGAGCTGCTGAAAAGGGAGTCTCTTTGCCCGGCACTGGGTTGGGAGCGATGCTTGATCCCTTCTGGGCAGGCCTTCAGAAATGAAAAGGGAGAGGTAGGCTTCTGTCTTCAGGAACAGGTTCTGCGTTGGGAATCCCAAGAGCGAACTGACGTTTCCACGCAACTCCGAGAGCTGCTTCAGTAGTGCTGTACGGAAGCACATGCCTTTTCTCGGCATCTCCCTGCTGACTAGTTAAAACCCGGCGTACGCTCGCTGTGCGGCGACGGGGAACTCCCCATGTGGGGCTCCTGCTCCGAGCTGTGCGATTCTCCCCACCCGTGCTGGTGGTGTGGGCGTGGGGCCAGGGTGCTGAGCCCACGCTGAGCCTGGCACTGCAGGGGCGGGTGTCAGAGCTGCGCGAGGCGTCTGCCCTGAGCCCTGACCGGCCTGGGCAGCGCTGGAGGGAAGCAGGAGTTTGGGTCTCCCACCCTACCTGTAAAGGGCAGGGGGACTCCGAAGCACGAGAGTGAGGGCTGTGTCCTGCCCTTCCGGAGTATGAGGTTCCTTCATGAGCAGCACAAGTCAGGCCGGAGAGGGGGGCTGCACTGCGCCCCACGGCTGGGAAGAATTGAGCTGTGGTCCTCTTCTGCGGGCGCTCCGCTGTCTTACTGCACTTGGGTGATACTTGAACACCAATGGACAGTTGCTGCTTTTTAAAGTTTTCTAAGACCACACGTACAAACGTGCAGGGACACATGCCGTGCGCCTGCTGTGCTGCTCTGTGGTGCGTTTGGTATGACCGGGCCCACGTGAAGAGTCGTGGCTAGCGCACACCATGGCAAGGGAGGGAGCTGCCTGGATACCGGCTTTCTCAGGGGCCAAGACGCCCAGCTTGGCTGTGGGGGTGCAAGCTACTGCAAGGGAGCAGAGGGAGAGCCGTCCCCTCCTCTGCTCTTGCCACGGCGCTGCCTGTGCCATGCGCTGGGCACCTGCAGCTCCCAGAGCTGCTTCTCAGCCCATGCCAGGCTGCAGCCCTGTTGTCCCACCCTTTTTTCCAAGGCCGGAGCCTCCCCAGGCAGGGCTGTGCCGGGTGGCAGAGCTCTGCAGCGCGACCTGGGGGCTTTCTCCGGGGGGTTCTGAGCGGCCGTGGTTCCTGTGCCCCTCGTCCCGCTCGGGAGCGGGGACACAGCAGCCCTGTATGGGTACAAAACACAGCGTCGCTGGCAGAGCTGCAGGCACACCAGGGAGTGCTTTGCCAGCGTGGTATATAGTCCCTGTATCCGTTAAAAGCTCCTAGGGAAAACAGAGCCTAACTGCAGCTGGAGAAGGATAATATCACAGCTGCTGGTACACGTCTGAGGTTTCACCCCTCGTCGTAGTGGCCAGGCAGTGCTACAAAAGGCATTTGGTAACCAGTCAGACAGCTGGCTCCAGAGGCACTCCCGTTTCTACAGCTACAACGCGCGGACAGCGGGATGGCCAGCCTTTCCCTAAGGGCCGTAACGTTTCCCTGCCTGTGCCAGGGGCAGCTCCAGTGGGGCGGCGGTGCAGACGCGGGCTGGCACAGGCTGCCCAGGGAGTGGGCCACGCGGATGGCGCCCAGGAAAAGCGCAAACCGGAATTGCCGGAATTCTTGCTGAGGAGGGGCTTTGGGCAAAATGTCACTTTGTGATCTGAGTGGTGTCCAGGCCAGCACAGTGTTGGAAACCATGAAAAGAAGTTTTAAATGGGTAAAGAAATGTTGTATAGACAATTTAATATCCTCAAGTTTAGGCAAATACTGAAGTATAAATTTGTACTAACAGTGGATTAACAACGGACTTGTGCTTGCAGCTGTCCAGTCGATCAGCCCTTATGGCCTGAATGATCCTTGCATTTACCATCACTCCGTGCCCACCCATCCAAAGGCACTGAAATATGTGGGAAGTAGCAGCCGGTACCCACAGGTGATGTATGGTCTCCATAGTCAGCTTTACAGTTCCCTTCCATGCTTCCCTAGATACTTGTGTGATCTGTCACCTTCCGCATGGGGTCACGGCCTTTTGTCGGGTGACTTAGAGTTTTGGGAAAGGCAAGTGCTTGGCCCACTGCCTCCCAAAGAAAGGGAGAGAAGTTTGGGACTGTGTGAGGGAGCGAGGGACGGATTGTTGCGTGCTGGAGTACCTTGGAGCGGGCTGCAGAAGGTCACCCCACTGAGGGAACATGAGAGGGAAAAAATCAGAGGGATGAGGGGGCTGCAGGGGGTATTCCCCCCCCACCTTCCTGCCCTGCAGGGGAGCCAATGGAAAGCCCACTCTCTGGCAGCCATTTCCACTGCAGTGAATCCACACATCCCAAGTGCCCATCTCACTTTCTCCTACCGATGTCCAAGAGCAGATCAGGGTTTGGGGCGTGTGTCTGGCTTTTACCGAGCGCGAAGCTCCCCCTGGTACGGGCAGTGAAGGCTTCTCCCCTGCTCTGCCTACGGGGTCACCGTGTTCTGTCCCACTCCCCAGAGCAGCGAGGTTCCCGCAATCCCCAGCGCAGGGCAGCTGAGCAGCTTCGGGAGCGTTGGGCGGAGGTGCCGAGGCCTGCGGACCCCGCACCCGGCGGCACGCTGGCAGCAGGTGGCCTGGTCAGTGCTGTCGCGGGCCGCAGCACGTGAGCCCAACGCACGGGTGAGCACTGA
>NW_010261591.1:0-4185 GCF_000690775.1 Eurypyga helias
TTCCAACCCAGTGATTCTATGATAAGTATAGACCACTCCCATTTGTCAGATTGAAGAAGGTATATTTGAGAGATTACAAAATTTCCCACATATGGAAACCATATTAAACTACAATGAACCATCCACAATTAAAAAAAAAAAAAAAAAGATATGATTTCTGGTTAGGACTTCTCCTACAGTTATGATTTCACGTAGGCCACTTCTTTTTCTCCAATAATTAATTATTTGATTATCACAGCACATTTCTCTAAGTGTGATATTAGACATGCTATACAATATGAAAGTGAAAGAATCATGTCTGCTTTTCAGGTTTTGAACAGCTCTAAATATAGCTTCTAATACACCTGTTACCTTTTAACAGAAATTTTATATAGCAATTGAATTATCTGTGAATATTTTCTGTAAAACAGTGGCATACTTATTTATATATTTGATTTGAAAATTCATAACAAAGAAATACTGGGACTGCCAGTGTGAGATAACATGTGACTGTGCCAAGACCCTCCCAGCAGTGGCACTTTTTCTCAGGAACTCTGTCAAAAATCCCTATTTTTGTTTTATCATAGAATCTTGAAAACATTTATGTTGGAAAATACCTTTGAGATCATTAAGATCCAACCTTAAACCTAGCACTGCCAAGCCTACCACTAAACCATGTCCCTAAGTATCATGTCTACATATTTTTATCACCTCCAGGGATACTGACTCAGATATTTTGGAAATATTCTGACCAATATCCACTAGATGAAACATAGACTACTCATGTATTACAGCACTTTGTTGAACTGAGGCCATGAGAATAAGACCAGAAACTGGATCTATAGAGAAAATATGTTATATCTAAGAGGGGAGCCAATATGAGGTGGCATAACAATTTCATATATTCAAATCCCTCCTGTCTCTTCAATTTATTAGAAAAGAGTTTGTGATCTGTTTAGCATATTCGTGTGTATCTAAATACTTCACTTGTGTTCTCAAATCCTTGTTTGCTTTCTTTGAGAGTACTTTCTTGCATGGGAGTAGTGTACTAAAATTAAACAAATATGTGGCCTCAGAGTGACTCAGACAAAGCAATTTTTCTTCATTTCAGTGCTGGTTGTTTATGAAATATGCATGAGGCACAAAATCTGCAGCTGCAGATGTACACACACTGAGGATCCTACATCTGTTAGTTAAAATCAAAACTAAACAACAGTACTAAGAATGATCAAAAACAACAAATGGAAAACTTTCCCTTCAAAAACTCAATTTAAATCTCAGGGGAATATTCAAAGCAATATACTTTTTCTAGTTGTTACTGCTGAATGTTAAGTTTTTTTGTAGTTTTTTTCTGGACCAGTCACTAAAAATGAAGCTCTAGTAGCATCCTGTTGTGTTGAAACGTTACCTAATTGTCTCATCACCATGACGTCAATGGCTTTGTGACTTCATGTCTTCAATGGCTTTGGTGACTCAGACAGAGCTGTTGTATCTGTGATATAAATTGTGATGCTTTGCTTTCTGATTTGATGTGGTTTGTAGAAAAAACAAACAAACAAAGGTATTTACAATCAAAGTATGCAGATCTGCAGGTTTGCCAAGACCTGTGACATGCTTTGCTTACCAATATCATTCCATGACTACCCAGTACTGAATGTCAAGTTACACAAGAGGGGCACTTCTCATTGCAACATTCTGGCTACTCTGCACTGGGAAGCTCCCAGGTAAGAAGAAATGAAGGGTCTGATGCTGTATAAACATCGAAGACATGCTTCATTGTAAAATTTTATTGATAATTAATGTAGTGATAGAGCTTAATGAGATTTAATAAGAAATTGTATGGCAATTTTTTCAGATATCTGAGTTTCTAAACCTGTTCTAGTAATGTATTTTACACAGTTTATTACATAATTTGTTTAAAAGGTTGTCAAGGTCCCTAGAGTTTTTCGTAAAGATATTTCCTACTATTGCCCAAATTCAATTTCCTTTCTGTTATTCAAGAAATTCTAATAAGATTAAGATGAGGTTAACCAGAACCTGAGCATTTGAGATATTATTTCTCTGGGAAGAAGAACAGAGGGATGTGTTTACAAAAGGAGTCAGAGAGAACAAGAGACATCAGCTCTGGTCAACTTCTGCTGTGTCCTGCAACTTTTGCCTTGGCTCCTCTTGTCCACTGCAGTACCTTTTTCACCCATAGGGTGTGATACTGAACATATTCAAAATAGATGCCACTAAAGCCATAGACCACAATCAGTCTGGGTTTAATGTGATGGGTATGGATCTAAGAGCATGATAGTGTTTCTAAAAAACTAGAAATAATTTTTTTCTATTGTAAATTACTGCAATGCCAGTGTTTGTCTCTCTATCCCTTTTTGCTTTGGGTAACATAAGTAGACTATGGGGAGATCTTGGAGGATGCAATCAGACTGCTATATATAGGTAAAGTCTATGAAATAGTTAAAAGTATCTAATGCTACTGTTGAAATCTGGGTGTGATATCTCTGGCTCTTTTCGTACTGCGATTCAAAAAAAAAAAAGATTTTAGAATAAAATAAAACATGAATATTCAAAGGGTCATCCTTTGGTATGTCATGACTCTTGCCCGCTTTCATATGTCTATACCAAAATCTTCTTTGTCCTAGTTGCTTTTCCACTTTGAGGTAGATGAGGACTTAGGTCTTTCAATCTGCTACTAACAGAATGGAATTAAAATTGCAAAAAATAAACTCTTAATTATAATTTTCATTCAATCTAAATTTGAAATAAGTTTTACTTTGATTTTATCCATTTAATGCCCCAAATATTTTAAGTGAAGCTTTTTAAATCAAACATACTCTATAAACTGTATTACTTGTTCAATCATTTCTTTAAAAACGTGAATACTTTAAATTGTTATCTCACCAAAGTAATTGTATTTTTTCTAATTTCTATGTAGTTTTTAATATTTTTGCATCAGGTCTATAAATACAGAACTATTATTAAAAGTATGTTATATGCAAATTTACAAAATATGATTGTTGAATATTTATACAATTCTGTGTATAAAAATAAAAATAACACTGAAAAGATTTATTAAAACTGAGGAAATAGAAAAACAATTAGAAATATAATAAAATTTGCAGTATTGTAAAGAACTAATTATTTACCCCTTTCCAATTGTACTGAATCTTACTTAGCTTATTGATGCAGGTTTTTCTGCTGAAGTTAAGAAAAATAGTACTGAAAAAAAATCCTGACAGTTTGGTGATAACATTTGTTGAAAGCTTGTCTTTTCCTCTAATCACTGTTCTTCTGGATTTTAAGATCCCAGCCATCTGGGCTCACGAGTTTCCACCCTTTTGGCAAGTGTCAATAGTCTGTGATCCTTCACTTATAAATTTAGTTCAGGCATGTTAATATTTCTCAGTAATTACCTGACCAAGTTGTTTAATTGTCTCCTGTTACATCTTCATTTTTACCTGCAGCTAAAAGACCTAATTTCCTGGCCAAATCCTTCTTTTAGATTATTCCTTTAAAATATAAATGCAGCTCTATAATCTGTTCTAAAAGAACAAAGCTTGCCTTTTAGGTGTGATAATATGTTGCAGTTTTCAAATCATAGTAAATACAGACTGAGATATTTATTTCTATGTTGGTTAAATTAAAATTCCACAAATCAAAACTTAATTTTTTAAAAAATATTGTATATTTTTTGAGGGAAATTTTTGCATGCAATGTCTTAATGAAAATTTAATTTCTAACATCTTATTTCTAGTAATTCTATTTTTATTCAATATTTTTTCAATATTAGTGCATATGAGATGGTTTTAGGCTGTCATATTAAATTTTGTCACAATCATATATTATGTCATTTTCTAAAACCAGCAGAATTTCTTCCATCAGAACTGGAAGGATTCTCTGGCCAATCCATGTAAATGCCTTATCACTTATTGCATCATAGGGTTCAATTTATAAATAGATCAAGCACATCCTTCCAGAACAAATCATACACTACTTGCTTTGCAATGAGACAGTTGGAGGCCTGGTTCCACGAACATGAGAATAAAATGAGTACTAATTTGAAGAACCATAGTTTTGAGTAGTCTGGTGTTAGGATCGATTTCTTTTACTAAAATATCAATAATGTTATCACCCATGCTGTATCTTTTTTTCTCATGTCTTGGCTATGTAATTAATAAAAGGTTGTCCTGGTCCCAGGCAGCG
>NW_010261592.1:0-2016 GCF_000690775.1 Eurypyga helias
CCCGGGCCGCGTCCCCGTGTGGGTGACGCCCTCACACACGGCCCCCAGCCCCGTCTGTGTGTGTGTGACACCCTCAGACACGGCCCGCAGCCCCGTCTGTGTGTGTGTGACACCCTCAGACACAGCCCGCAGCCCCGTCCGTGTGCGTGTGACACCCTCAGACACAGCCTGTAGCTCCGTCGATGTGTGTGTGACACCCTCAGACACAGCCCACAGCCCCGTCTGTGTGTGTGTCTGAGGTGCCCTTGAGCACAGCCTTGGCTCCATGTGTGACAGGCACCTTGAACTACAACCTCTGTGTGTGAGAGCCCTAAACCCCAGCCTGCTGCCTCGTGAACATGAGTGACGCCCACCATCACAGCCTGTGGCCCTCCACAGACACCCTGACACACAGATAGGTGCCCTAAAGCACAACCCGAGGCTCAGCATGTGTGAGACACTCCAAAGCACAACCTGCAGTCTCACAGGTGAGTGAGACACCCTGATACACACCCTGAAGCCCGGTGTATGGGTGATGTGCACCCCCAAAACCACAAACCATGCCTTGGTGTGTTTATGGCAGGTAGTCCTAAAACAACCCTCTGTGAGTGTGTTCCAGGACACGAACTGTGTCTCCGTGTGGGTGACAGGTGCTGTTAAAGCACATCTTGCTCCCTTGTGTATGTGTGTGTGTGAGAATGCACATCCTACAGCCCCATGGGGGATTGGTATCTGTGTGTGAGACACCTCCAGCACTCCTCCTGCTGCCTTGTGTTGGGGTACCTGCCACCCCCAGCAACCATCTGGCTGCCTGATAGGAGTGTTGGTGTCAGTCTCTGTGTGTGCGGCTCCCTACAGTGTGTTGTGGGGGGTTTGGCCTGTGAGTGTGGGTGTCAGGCCCAACACACACTTGGTAACAGGGAGAAGGGTACACACGTATGCAAGAAAGACAACCCCAGCCAACAACCTGTAGTGTGCAGGAAGTACTGGTGTTCATGGTCAGGGCGAAAGGGGACCATTCCTCACACCTAACCCGGGAGGGGGGGTTTACCTGTTCACCTCCATGTGCACTGGGGATGTCACACCCCGTGACTACCAGAGTGCCACAGGGATCTCTCCTGTGCACGTGAAACCTTACTCCCCACACCAAGGAAACCCTCCAGGCCAACGGCTGACAATCATACCCAGGGTGACACTGTGTGTGAGACGTTCCCCCCGCAGCTAAACACCCCCACAGCCTGGCAGGGAGAGGTGGTCAGATTCGGCCTCTACTTGTTGGTGTGAAACCCGTTTTCCCTTCAGCTAGGCATTTCTTGGTTGTGTAGGGGAGTGTGTGTGACAGAAATACCCCAAACACACTGCAAACAACCAACCTGGGGCCACCCTTGCGTGAGAGAGACCCCATTCCTCCAAAAACTAGCTGTGCACCCCAGAATTGGAGGGGCTGGGTTTCACCTGGGATTGTTTGTGTGTGTGTGGGTGAGAAACAGCTGCCTCCATCTCTAATCCACACCTCGTCATCAACAGGAGGGGGTGTTGAAATGCCTATCTGTGTGATAAAATACCTGGCAGCCTGTAGCAGGAAAAAGGAGGAGGGAGGGTGCCTGGGTGTTACAACCCTGTGGGACCACTCCCCGTCCCAACACACACCCTACAGCCGAGTGGGGGACAGTGATGGATTACCTCTGTCGTGCCCGTCCTCCCCCCTTAATCCTTTCTCATAGGTTGAGGGTTGTTGTGTGTATGGGAAAAAGAGACTCCCAGAAACACACCCTGTCTTACTGGGGTGGGGTCACCTGTTTATGAGACACCCCCCCACCCCCCTTTTCGCAATATGCCCAGGGGCAAGGATGCGGTGAGAGGCTACGTGAGTGATACTCCGATCTCACCTACACCTCAGAGGGTGAGGGAGCTGATAGCTGTGCCTTTGTCACGCTTGTGTGTACAAGTCCCTGCTGCCTTGGATACACCTTATGTATATGCATTGGATACACCTTTGGGACCGGCACTGCTCAGCATCTTTGTCAGTGACATGGA
>NW_010261593.1:0-3971 GCF_000690775.1 Eurypyga helias
CAAAGCAATACAGCAGCTTTGGTTTGGGGAGCCGCACCGCTTCATTCCAGCATTTCTAAGCTGCTTCCAGCCGAGCACAAACTTCCACTGGTGAAACACGAGGTGAAGGCAGGGAGCTCCCTCTCCGCGACACGCAGCGTTCTTCACCTGCTCCTCTATTTGAAATCTGGGGGGAAATAGGACCAGGGAGGCCACGGACACGCCGGATGCACGCAGCCACCCGGAAAGCACTACAGGTACTAACGCTGATTACCCAAAACGGTTATTTCCGGAGGGCTATGGTTCGCTAAGGATGACAGAAGTAACAGGAGAAAGAATAACGACATTAGCTCCCGTTTTGTAGGGAGAAACAGTGGGAACAGCCTACCATCACTGAAATCGAATATGCATTTATTCCTGGCACTGCCTCCCGAAAACATTCCGCGCCCTTCTGCAAAACTTGGCATCCTCGAGCCCCTTCGCATTGGTGTAAACACTCTGCTACTTCATCCTTGAGTCTCCACAGAACTCAGACGCACGCAGCCGTCTCCAGGGCTGGGCATAACGAACGACTTCAGGAGTACCAGGAAAAACAGTGTTTATGCACAATAAAACAGCGACAGACTGCTTTTCAGCTTTGGGCCCTCTCCCTGCTCCGCACTGAGGAACCATGGTGAATCCTGTCTCCGGCACCACGGAGCTTACTGCTTGTTTACGGAATCCCAGCACGGCTGGGGCTGAAGGGACCTTAGAGCCCACCCCCTGCCACGGGCAGGGACACCTTCCATAGCCCAGGGTGCTCCCAGCCTCATCCAGCCTGGCCTTGGGCACTCCCAGGGATGGGGCATCCCCAGCTTCTCTGGGAACCTGTCCCAGCGCTCCCACCCTCTGCGGGAAGGATTTTATGAATCATTCCCGGCACGAACCAGGCCGAGGATCACAACCTACAGCTACTCCTCTGCCCGTCTCCATCAGAAGGCGGAAAGCCGGCTGCGCTGCTCACGGACACGACAAACCAGCGTGCTGTGTCGTACTGGGCCGTAAGCAGGTAACCCTGGAGTCACGCACTGAGGTTGAAAGCAGCATCCCCCTGACCCGTCAGCTACGCAGGAGGGTGAAGATTCACGCAGAGCCAAGGGCAGAGCACATCCCGAAACATATCCCATGTCTCACCCACCTTATAATCCCTCAAGAGCGAGGAGGCCCCATGGGAATCTGTGCCTAGCAAGTCGATCCTTCTGCAACAGGATCCGTCTCACCTAACGTGTGGATATTTATACTGCGGATGACTAATGTGAGTTAGTCACCCCGACTCCCTTCGCAGGGGGAGAGAAACGAGCCCTTCTACAGCAAAACTCCGCTCTATTTTAGACTTCTGCATCAAAAGAAAATAAGCATCTGTTTCTCTCCACTGACTAAAAAAGGAGCCCTCACAGCCACCTCGGCTGTAGGCATTTACAGCAGAGATGGGAACTTCGGGGAGCGGTCTCCAGCCCCCCGAAAGTGAAGGCAGGGTCTGAAACACAATGTTAGGGGGAAAAAAAGGCTTAGAAAGTCATGAAGAACAGAAAAAAAGAAAATATAGGATATACCGTGGACAATGTAATGTTGAGGAGTAATACAGCACAGGGCCGGGAGAGCGCAGAAGTCGTAAGAAACAGCAGAGCAGGAAGAAAACCTTCCATATTAAAAAAAGGAGGATAACAGAACTAAGTTGAAATCCATCATTTCGTATTTTCTGCTTTGCCAAACTGAGCATCTGCTGACCACGGATCAGGTACCCCGGCTCAGGAGCTGAGACCCCGGGACGCTGCGGATGACCCAGATATTCCATTCCCCAAGCTGCGACTGACTGAACCTGACCCGGAATCACTGTTTCCGTCACCACGGCGGGAGCCCCCCAACCCCTCCACACGGGAACTGCCCGGCAAACGTTTCGGCGGCAGTGCTCATCCCTTCCTACCGTGCCTGCTAAGTCAAACCAACCCACGGAGGAGGCGCGGGGGAAGCGGTCCTTGGCTCCCTGCGAGCGTGGGACCAGCATTAACGCGGAGGGACAACCCAGGAACATGTTGCACCACAGATTTAAGATTAATTAAGATGCACCACACCCTATTTAAATCCAGGCAACCTGCCCTTTTAACTCTTCCCCTTCCTGGGTCACTCGTTCCCTCCTCCTCCCTTGTGTCAGCCCCAGCTTTACGCAACCAGGCACGGAGCTGGCTGAGGGAGCTGCTCCAGCTCGCGCTCCTCCGGCGGAGCGGGGTCAGCTCTCCGGGCTGGCGCACCACTCCGACTCCAGCGCCAACGCACGGCAACGTGTCGCTGTGGAGCTGCGCCCTTCGCCCTCTGGCAGGGGTGTCGGGATACAGTTTTCAACCTGTTGGCTTAGAGTCTCACTTACCCTTCTAAAAACCATGCAGAAATCCTTCTTAACAGGAAAGAAGCATATGACACGGCATGGCAGCGGGTCTTTGGAAGGGAACGAAAAGTCAGCAGCTAAGGGAAGACCACCTCTCCCACCCCACCCCGCTGCATGTGTAAGGAAGAAGCTGGGACGAGCCGCGGGTTTTGCAAGACCGTGAGGGCCGAGAAAGGAGGACGCAGACGAGAATCGAAGTCACTTACCTCAGAACGCCGTGGCGTACCCATCACGCACTCCCTCAGCTAGCACAACTCTGCCGACCGTAGCAAAATCAAAGGCAAACTGAAACCGAAATGTCTCCTGTGCTATTTCCTTCTTCCTTCCTGCCGTTGGCAGCAACAACGGCCATCCCCGCTGCCGCGGTCGTCGCGACTGCTCGGCTTTCTCCCGCTGAGCGGTGCCGGCCTGAGCTCTGCTGCTCCTAACGCTGCCCCGCAGAACCAGAACATGAGTTAACAGTTCTCGGCGTCACTGCCGGCCACCAAGCCCCGAAGAGCAGCAGAGACGCAGCACAGGCACACCGGAAAGAGCAGCGGAGGCACTTCCCAGCTGACCACAAACCTCGAGTTCAAGGAATCACAGACTCATAGCATGATTTGGGTTGGAAGGGACCTTAAAGATTATCTAGTTCCAACCCCCTGCATGGAATCCATTCGGTTAGAAAGCATTCCCTGCAAACCCCGTGGACTGCTTCCATCCCACCTCCCCACAGCAAAGCAGCTGAGAGCTTATCCTGCCTAGGTAAGGCCACAGCTCCCAGCTCTCCCCATCTGGCTCAAGTACCTTCTTGAACTGCGCCACTTCACCAGAGCCTTATTTTCTCACGCCTTCTGGTTTCCTGTCCTGTCCCGATAAGACCGTGTCCTTAAGCACCCGACATCGGGGGCGAGCAATTCGGTGTTTGCAACGCAGCGCTTCAGGGACAGGCTACCCCTGCACCAGCTGCCCCGAGAGCTTCAAATCCGGGCCCCGGAGGAGAAAACAGGCAGGAGAAGTTCGCAGCAGCCGCAGCTCAGCAGCTACAGCGCTTCCACACTCAGGTTGATGGCTTTAACTTCCTCCTTTCCACCTCGCGTCCTGCTGCGCCAGCTCAGCCCGACGTTGCCGATAACCCGCTCCGCGAAGCCCAGGGCTGCACGGTGCCTGGTGTGAAGCAGCCCCAGTCAGAGGTGACGATGTCGGCAGGCTTCCGGCACTGCTAGGCAGTCCTTGGCTGTCGCAGCTCCTCGCACCGTCTCTTTTATCCGGGGCTAAACGGCAGCAGTGGGCGGGAGCGTCGCTCTTAATTCACCCGGCGATATCAAACTTCCCGTTGGCAGATCTGACCCGAGCGCCACCACCGCGGCGCGCCTGGCATCCAGAGCCCACAGAAATCCCAGCTTTTCTAGTCTGAGGTTTTTTAACCTTTGGCTATCAGGGTTTCGTTTCCCCGAGACAACCAATATTTATTCGCCCGAGTTTCCCCCCGCCAGAGCAGAGCGAACAGGCGGGTAAAAATAGCCAAGGCATGCAATAATAATGTCAATATTGGTTATTGCACGGCTGCTCCGGCAGATCAAAACAAGGA
>NW_010261593.1:4109-4648 GCF_000690775.1 Eurypyga helias
AAACACAGCAGACAGAAAAGACAACATACTTTGGCTTCTAAGAATACGGAATCAAAGGAGACACTTGAGTTCCTTTGTTGCTACTGCTGGTCACACAGAGGCCACATTCCTTCCCAGATCCCTACCGAAACCCCCGGACATCTGCAGACTTCCCATGAACAGCCGTCAGCCGGACTGCCCGGCCCCTAAAACGTAATTCAGGACAGAACCGCGTTACCCCGTTCGCAGGGCTGCGAGTGAAAACTGCCCCAGGCTGGGCCCTGGCCCGACTGCTCAGGCGGAGCTGGCATCACTCGTGAATACACCGTGAACCCTGCTCTCCTCACTTTCTCCGCAATTTTACGCCTCGCAAAACAAGACCTCCCGCAGACCTCCCTCCCGTCACGCACTCGCTCCTCTGCTCTCAGCCCTCTCCCCCCGCCACTTACACCCCAGCTTCCCCGTCCCTCCTGTACTCGGCTCTTGTTCCAGAAACACTCCACCAAGGTACTCCTCTACTTCCCGGCGTTCCAGTCGGCCCGTTTTTATGGCTGGTGTTT
>NW_010261593.1:4692-5824 GCF_000690775.1 Eurypyga helias
AAAACAGACTACTTGATTATGCAGGCGAAGTCATTCTCCCCAACAGGTACCTACAGCCTTACACGCATGCTCGTACACACCTTATTAGCAGAAGCAGAGAAGGAAAACTCATCCCGTTCCCGCCGCCCCGAGCTCCCCTCAAACGACACCTCTGCCGAAATGCCTCTGCGCCGCTAACGCCTACGGCGCGGGTCTCCCTCCGCCACCTCCGCTGACAGGCGACAGGAACGCGGACGAGGCGTTCCTTCCACAGAAAAACACCGCCGGCTCCGCCTGGGATCTCTCCTTACCAAAGGGGAGGGGAAGCGCAACTGAAGGATTCCTCCCTCTCGCGCTACCCGGGGACAGCGAAGCTGTAATTCGCTCCAGCTGACTCCCAGTCCAACCAGCAAACTGCGCGGCGAGGGCAGGGGGAGCCCCGCTCGGCGGCACTGATGGCCCCCCACAGCTTCACCAGCACCCCCCTGCAGATGGGGGGCTGGGGGGCTTCAGCCTTCCCCCCGGGGAAGCACAGCAGGACAGGCTGCGCCGTCCTGGACAGCGGCCTGGAGCCTTCCAGTAATTTCAGCCCTGACCGGGGATGCTGGCAAAAAACCCACCCCAAAAACACGCTCTTAAGGCCAGTTTTCACTTTGTTACTCCTTGCTGACAGCCTCCAACTTCTGAACTATGACCTCTGACAGTCCACCTGCCCCTCCTACCCGCAGCCGAGGCTCCGGGGAAAAGCAGGATGAGGAGGATGCTTGGGTGCTCCCCGCCATCCCTGCCCTTTCGCGGGAACCCCCCGAACCCCACCCCCCGCCCGCCGTTGCCGCCGCCCGCCGCCTGTCGCCGTTCTGCCCCAGAGCGAGCTCTTCCCAAAGAGCCGCACCAGCACCACCGACCTTCCAGGATTCCCAGACAGGACGTCGTCCCAGGCGCCTGCATTCGCGACGTCACGCCAAGTACAAAAGTCACCGGCAACGTCTGCGTCGCCAACACACCAAAACCCCAGCAAAGCTCACCCGCTCCCGAGCGGACCCTCTTCGGGACGGCGCAGGGCAGCGCGGATCCGGGCGCTTTCCCAAACTTCACCGGGCTTACCGTGATGCCGCCGCTGGTTGCCATGGGAATTCCCACACTACCGTCCGCC
>NW_010261593.1:5924-6188 GCF_000690775.1 Eurypyga helias
CTGTGTCCGAGCCTCCCCGCACGACGAGGAGACGCCAACCCGGATTCGCTCCGAAACGGCGCTTCCTAACGAAATTCTGCACGCGCGGCCCTGGGCCAGACCCCAGTCCCGGCTTTCCCCTCGGTGCGAGGGAGAACATGAGGAACACGACGGAAACGGGCTTCGCGTTTGCAAAACGTTCATTTTGACGCGGGAGATCGAGAGAGGAAAAACCAACTCCGGTGCCTCTGGCTTCTCTCAGTTTCTCGTTTTCACTTCCCAGTC
>NW_010261594.1:0-15414 GCF_000690775.1 Eurypyga helias
CTCCTTCCTGACTGAAACCAGCACACCAGCATTAACATTAGTGAGATACTTCTCCAAAATATTCTACCCAACCCGTTGTTTTATATTCCTAAAGGTCATCAGTGAGATAAATTGATTAGTGGTATACATACATACATACAAAAACTCCTGAAAAATAGATATATCCTACCCTGTCATCCTTTAGTTCAAAAGTTAAAGAATTAAAATACTACTTTGCTAAAAAATGAAGAATTATGAAACCAGAAATGCTCTCTACAACAGCTGGGATTCTCATTAGTAGTAGTAATAGCATTTCCTTTGAAACAAAACATTTCAACATGCAGTCCCTTGCCTGTTCTGACACACTGATCTTCACTTGGGTTGAAAGATAATAAAAAGTCTGATAAAAATATACAGCTTTGACCCTTAAAATGCACGTAAGTGAAATGGTAGTGAATATTTGTGACCACTTACATCATGTTTTCTTGACGATGCAATTTAAAGAACTTTATACAATGACAAAGATACAGCAAACTACCAAATGCAAGTGGTTGATATCATTGTCTTTTGTTTGTGTAACTAAGTGGACTACAAACATCTTCTTGTGTTAACCATGATGCCTTCATCTACAAGGTGCTCATTGAAAGACCCAAGGCTTTTACCCATTTATTTGAAGAACATGTATTTGTTCAGTTTTTAAGCAAAGAAAGTAGTTCATTCCGGAGTGGGACTTTGCATTTCCCTAGGATTAAGAATGCACCAGTGAATTTTACAGTTCCGGGTGCCTGGCCCTCAGTAACAGAGAAATCCTTTCCTTTTCTGAAATTAAGTGTCAGAACCATGCATCTCTACCAAGTCCAGTTTAGAAACTATAGCACTACTTGACAGTAATGATAGGAAAAAATGACATTTTTCTTGAAACTAATATTTCTGGCATAGATGTCTCTCTCTTCAGGAGTATCAATTTCGAGCTATCTGCCAGCTGTGTCAGCACAGCTCACATTACAGCTGTAACCAATTTCTTGAAAGTTACTCCTACAGAGTCCTTCAACCTGCACATCCAGAGCCTATCCACTTTGCTTACACAAGTAGTCCTACTGAAGTCAATGGAAAAGGTGAAAAGGATTTGTTCCGAGATGCTTATTTGAAGGATGCCTTACAATGCAGCACTCTATAACAAAGGAAGTTGGCCCAAGGTTCATTCTTACACCAGAACTGAGTTATCGCATACAATTTTTTCTCTAAACCCGAGTAATTTAAATTGAAAAAAAGGAGATATTACTAGGCACTATGCTTTCTTAAAAGCATGAAGGAAGACTTGAAGTGATACCTTTGACTTGCCCAGGGCTTCATGAACTGCTTATTATTGGACCAAAAGTAAACTGTTACCATGCACTGCTTGAACACTTCATGTCATTAACTATCATTAGCAACATCACAGCTAGTGATTTCCACACAAATATCTAGTTGACACGCGCAACAAACAGTTCCCATGATTCAGTAATCAAGTGGCCTCTCTCTGTGCCACCATAATGCCCAGATCATTCATACTTTACTGCCTTGTCCCTGAACCCCTGCCATAATGCCTTCTATACCATGAAATTAGAAGTGGACAGTGAAAACCCAGAAGCATATGAAAACTTGAAAACTGGGGACAAAGTGAAATGGTTTTAAATGCAAAATTAGTACCATATATGCTATGGTACTGTCTCCAGTATACATTTTCATGTTCCATTCTTTGGGATGCTGTACTAGAGAGAATGCAGGAAACTAGATACTGAATTTGTACACAACTTGCTCTGGGGTACATTAGATTTTATTTATCTAAGACTTCTTAAAAACTTTATTCTACAAAGGATGGAAACATCACAAAAATTAGGCTTTTCTTTTGAGAGTTACGTTGCCACACATAGATGATGATGATCAGAATTATTATGAGGCTGAGCTACTCTGCAAGTGTCATTACTTTAGTTTTCATCCCAGCTGCATTAGGAAGTGCAGAGGAGAATTAATATCTCAGTCACTGATGAATTAAATGCCCTGCTCACATTTTTGTGAGGTTACTTTTCATTTTATCCTGAAGGACTTTGCTGATTGTTTAAGTTTCAGTGAATTCATGGAAAAGTAGCTGGTCAAAAGATAGGAAACAAACAGTCAGAGAGAAAAGGTCAGTTTTTAGAGTGGCATCCCCCAGGGACCAATGCTCATGTCCTGCTGTCAGCGTACGTAGGAAGAATCCACAATAAAGGCTGGACAGCAAACAGGTAAAATTGTGCTAACAATCCAAAAGTATTCATTGTCCTAGAGATGATGATTGACCACAAAAATTTGCCAAAGATTCTTATGCTACTGAGTTGCTGAGTCATAGAATAGCACCAAATTCAGTATCATAGTGATGCACACAGAATAAAATGTTCCTAACTTCACATAAAAAAAAAAAAAACAGGACTCTGTAATAACCTACCACTGACTCAAGACAGATCTTGTGGTTATACCAGATAGGTGGCTCTGTAACGTTATCAACTCCACGCTCAAAAGGAAGACTAAAGGGAAAGAAAAGTGAAATGAAACTATAGAAATGATCAGGAAAATAAAAAAAAGCATGGCACTGTTGAAACCTAGGATATTCTTTCATATTGCTTACTGATTGTAGTCTTGATCCCCCAGCCCAGAAGGATACATGGAAACGAACAGATCTGTGAAGACAAGATGGGTATTCAAAGGTACTTTATAAAAGAAACTAAAAAAGTTCTATACAACCCTGAATGTAACGGAGAGAATAATAGGCCGAGAGTATAAACCCCAGGTGCATCAAACCTAAGTGACAAGTAGCAGGTTAATAGCATCAACAAAAGAAGTTTATTGTTATTTTTGATTGTTGGGGGTTTTTTTGTTTGTTTTACAAGGAAACATTGCTATGGCATATTGTGAACTCTAAAACTACAAACACCTCCAAAAAGTAACTAGATAAACTAACACAAGAAACATTCATGAAAGACACCTATATATGAAGACCTACTTCTGATGTAAAGAAGTCTCTGAACCACAGACCACGAAAAGCTCCATAACCAAAACTGAGAACGCATCATCGCATGCGCATGTTTATTATACTCCTCCTTGGAATTCACTACATGGATGCATTTTGGAGCCATGCTGCTGAGCTCGGGAGCATTGCAGCTGTCAGAGTTTGATCGTTATTCCCTTCCTGTGATCTCAGTTCACTTGCAGGTAAAATATAAACACATGGTATAGTAGCGTAACCGGAAGAAAGTGGATGATGAACATCACGCCAACATTTGGGGGAAAGAAAGTTAAAGAAAATTAAAGAGTTTGGATTTCAAGGAAGGCATCTTAAGTTAGGTACTCTTTGACATGAGGCAGTGTCATTGTAGATGGCTACCTGAAAGATCACATTTGGTTTTTTGTTGATTCCATGACTACACTTCTCTTTCTACAGGGTCCCAATGTTTATACATATCCTTTATGATTAAACCCCTTGAAAAAAGGAACTAAATCATTCTACTGTTCTCAAGTTTTAGCAACAGAAAAAGGACTGAGTACTAAAGAGAGAATCTGGCAAACTGTTATCTGAAAAAGTAACACCCTGGGAGAGTGGAGGCTGGCTACTGGGTGAGCATGTGGAGGTCTTATGTTTGCTCCATGGAGGGATGGGATAATACCTTGTAAAGATTTTGGTCTCATATCTTTCATCAGCAATAAATAATTTTATGCCCACATACTGCATAAAAATATTGCTTATATATTGTAGGGGAGATGGGAGGACTGATGCTGATGAAGGTGAAGCAGCTGAGTCTAGGGCCATGGGTCAAGAACCATGACAGGGGTCAGGTACCTGTCAAATACTGGGCATCTTCTGCTTCCCCATATGGGGACAGGGAGGGACAAAGGCAAGGAATGGCTTGCCAAGGCCAGCGTGGTCAGTGAGGACGGTAAACAGCCATTTCTCCTGCCCTAGACCAAAATGCTCCCAGTACCAACCTGCTGGCAGGCCTGTCTGTCAGCCAGCCCCCAGGCCAGAAGCCTTGAACCACTGGCAATTTCAAGACGTGTAGATGACAGAGGGTTTGAGACAGGAAAGACATCAGAGGCTAGATCAGATCACCTAAACGAGGTATCTCCTGTCCCTTTAGGCACTGCCGCTTGCTCCCAAGCTGTCATTTTAGGAAAATGCAGGTCTCCCACATTCTGCCAGTCCTCTGCAGAGATCTCAGGTTCCGTATGACATCTCAGAGGGCACAGGACCTTTACATTTAGGCAGCTTATCCCTTCCCACATAATTAATGGAAAAGAGCATCTAAGCAAAGGAAAGGAATCACAGTATTTCTCCTAATGGAAAGACAGCAGAGCTCAGTGCGCAGCTGTTCTGGACCAGCCCCCAGCGAGAAGGCAGCAGCTCGGTGGCCCATCAGGCTGCACAGCGCTGAGCACAGCACGCTGCCACTTGCCTAGCTGGCGAATTAGGCAAACATCTGGGCTGCTGGGAGATAGGTAGAGGGATGTGGAAGGGACTTATGAGTAATTTGTTGTTGTATGAGGCCACAGGAAGGATCTTAGCTTTACCAGAGCAGTAAAACTGGTGGAGCACAGCAAGAAGCTAGAGAGGGTGCCATAGGGAGACTCTGAGTAGATCAGAAGTTACGCTATTAAAGCTGCAGAAAATAACCTGAGAACTAGTATAACACTAGCATGAAAATGCAGTTGATGTATGTAATGGAGCCCTAGGATCTAGGGCTTCATTAATTTGCTTCTTGCGAAATAAATTTTTCCCTGTCCTCTGACCGAGGAAGGTATTACAGCAGAATTTACAACACAGCGTTCTCATACCATAACTGCACAAATATGGCTGAAGTGTATCTCTAAAAGATCACAAAGAAATGAACACACAAGAGTAGTTTTCAGTCCAAATCAGGGGCTGCTTCACAGCAAAGTTTCTCTGACATTTCTATTTGGTTTAGTGACACACTGGTAATGTCCATAGATCTCTGCAGCATGCAAATTGTTGAATCATAGGATAACCATCTGTCCGATGATGGATAGTTTGGCACGGAAATGTGGTTAAGCCTTCCTGCAGATATCTATGTTCAACTAAATCTCTATCAACTGTCCGAATAAAGGGCACTGAACACCAACTTAGTTTCTATCTCAGCATCATCACTAGCTTACCAGGACAAAGCACTGACGGGTGGTTACAATGGCAGCTTCAGTCACACTAATGGCAATGCTGATACAGGGTTTATCCTCGTGTCACGTTCATTTACAGACACTGAGAATCTGCTTCTGACCTTTACAACAGTGGTATTTCTTAGTATTTAACTTCCTAGACTTTCATACTTTCCTATATCTTGATATATTGTAATTTAGGATATTTGTGAATTGTGGCACTGGGATACCTTTGGTCCTGTAAGTCAGTTGAATTTACTCCTTGTATACCCCAGATGGCATAAAGTTTTGAGTAATACACTATTAGATTATCTTTTTCTGATGATGCATCATACTAAACCATAATCTGACTGATGATAATATAATGGGAATAACATATTAACATAATTTATCATCCCTGTACCTTGCTCAGGGGATATTTTACTTTATCATATAATACATTAGTTGTCACTTCCATCATATATTACAGTAAGGCATCATCAGAAAGAAACATTTTGATGAAGTAGTACTTAACAGTACAAATTATTATCTAGGGATAAACAGCCCTCAGGGGTACTTTGTTTAACAGAATAGTGTAATACAAAGGTAAGAAGATACATGGCATAATGAGAGATGCGATTATTCTCTGACATCAGACTTGCCACTGGTGCTAGACCAGCTGTGGTTTATCTTGGAATAGTAATTTATATAAATTGCTATACACCCTCTAAGCATTGGTGACTTTTGCATTACCTTTATGAATTCACCAAAAAGCTTCATCAAAGTAGCTGAAACTTGTTCTGACCTTTTAGAATGTCTCTACAGATAAAAAAAAAGGCAGTAATGAAAAATGAGGTGTTTTGGTGTTGGGTTTTTTGTTCTAAATTTAGAAATGTTAATTTAGCAGAGGTAGATTGGCAAATGACACATTTTTTTAATGACAAATTCATTGAGAGACATCCACTTAAATAATTTTTAGCACGCAGACTTCATGCAAATTATACATATGCATTTTTCTAAGTTATGGCAAAGCTGGCTAAGCTCCTGCGCCTTAAGGCACAGAAGCACGGCAGTCATGTTTACATGACCAGCTTGCATAATATGCCACTGCAGCTTCCGCAGGAAGTCCCTTTCTGTGCTATACAAACACACATGCACTGACTTTTTCTTTTTTTTTTTTCAATTATCTCATTTACATTTAGGTACTGAAAAATAAATACATTTACATATATGAAATTGATTTCCAAAGCTCTTCTGGTGGACAGCAAAGCAATATGCATTCCAATATGCAGCTACCAGCACAGCTGTGACTGCAGCATCTGAAGGTAAACTCTTTCAGATAACAGCATCAGGGAAGAGAGAGTAAACCAAAATCATGCAGCAGAACTTAATGACATTTTCGAAAAAGCATTTTTCTCCTTTTTCTATAGATATCAATTTACTCTGGTTTACAAATTTGCTCCCCTTGATTTCTGGATTATGACCTTGAATACTTAAGGAAATTAAGGCCAACTGGTTTTGTTATCAGTGAAGTATGAATTTATGGAATATTAATGCATTGGTTTGATTCCTTACACAGATCTTCTGTGTAAGGTGCTGAAGTTCAAGCCTGCCTTAAAAATCAGAAATTAATATCCCTTCAAGAGCCAGAATCTAATCAAAACATCACCTATTTTCACAAGCACAACAAAATGGGGTATAATTTAAACCATATGCATCCCTCCATTGCTTCTTTTGCTGTAGACTGGAAAATTTCTGGGGCAGACTACTGATCATTCTCAGTAATACTTGACAGCCAACAGGGTCCCTTTATTTCTGCTGAAAGAACTGAAGGAAGAACTTGAATCTTGAAAAGAATGGGTATCTTACATACAGCTGGTAAAAACAGTAGTATCAAGATGAAAAACTTGTTAGGTAAACACAGTGTCCACCACCAAAAAAAACACTGAAAAGAAGCCACCATCCTTTTTCAGCCATTTCCAGAACACTAATTGATTTATTCCAGGTATGAGAGAGCTCACTAATTACAACCTCAAGAATGTGCTTTGGGAAATTGATATAGATGAGCCATCTATCCTTAAATTTCCACACCTTCTGGCACAGTGTCTGAAACTTTTCCCGTGGCTAGGACAGCAATATCTCCACAGCATGTATTCTTATGACTAATGAAAGGTAGATTAGGCTGCACTTTTGGCATAACTCAGCCTAACATAGAAAAAAACCCAAAGCAATACAGTGCCCCACATTCCCAACCACATGAACACTGACAACACAAAAAACAATTAAAAGGAAAAATCAGACATAAAAATCCACTGTTGTCTTCCAAGAATAAGATGTATCCTTCAGAAAGGAAGCCCTTCATTGCTAGTTGTATCTTGTCTTTCTGTGCTGCACCCCATGGGACATGCACAGGACACTCACCCACCAATGGGGTCCTTCTCTTGGTCGTCATTTATGTCAACACTGTGAACTTCAGTTGTTCACTGGGTCCTCACATTTTAGGGACTGGATTGAATATTCTCTTCACATCCATTCCTCTGTTTTGCTATGATGTGCTATAAGCAATCTTTAATCAGGGAACTTTCGCCACTTCTAAAATGCAAGTGGGTGCTAGAGATCTTTGGCTCTTAAATGTATCTACTACTGCTTCTGCTGATTTATCTTGTCTGAAAAAACATGTCTCCAGTTTTAATCTGTCTGGGGTCATAGGAGTCAATCCAACATGTTTATCTCTTGTTTCGTGATTTTAGGCATTATTTTTAGTGGCAGTATCTCACTCATTTTCTTTTCACTTTCTCAATTTACAGAGAAGACACAATTGCACCTAGCTTTCCAGCCATCCACATGCAAATAAATGGTCCCTCACTTTCCCCAAACTCTCTTTTTCTGAAGCTCATGTTTGCCACTCTAGGTTCCCTTTGGGATGCTGGAGTGGTCATGACCTCATTTGTCTAAATAGAGTTGTTGATGGCACACTCTTGGTCCTTCTAGCCATCCTTCCCCATTTTATCCACAGTTTGGAACTGAGATAAACAAACAAAAAACCAAGAATAGGGGGGAAATGAGTCTTCAACTTCTCACAGCAATACAGAGTTGCTGGAAACAATGGACTGATCAGTTTTCATGTGAATTGCTTTTTTCAATATACACAAACAGCTTGTCCACAGACCAAAGCCATGATATTTTATTGCACATTTGGACTTTTTAAAGTGCTTCAAAATCTATTAGTTGTTTAATTTTTTTCAGCAATGGGATATTATCAGTTACTGCTGCATTAAAAACTTCTTCCAAAAATAAGCATGAGCATATTGGAATTATTTTGTTTATCTTGGCAATTGAGGGTTAAAAAGCTCAAGGTTGAAAGTTCCTCCTCTAGATTAATGATAATCACAGCAAACGTACCATACAAAAATCTCGTGTCAAAAAAGCAAGCTTGTTTTTGCATTGCTCCCCAATTGTCTTCAAAATTACATAAAAACCTGTAAGGCTTTCTTTTTTTTTTTTGAGGTACGCTGACCAATAATTATTTTTCCAAGCACTGTAACCAAATCAGGAGAAGTTGTTTTTCACACTTCATATTTTACAAGTATTTCCAAAACAAGAGCTGATTTTGCTGAAATCTGTTAAACATCAAAATGGTGCAATAAACCTGCTTAGCCATGTTGCTCCACAGAGTGCTTTACAGCTCATAACTAATTATTCTCACAGCAACCCTCTGAAGAAGCTATCGTCTCCATTTAAGGGCAGGACAAACAGAGACAGAGGTTGAGGACTGTAAAATGTGCTGAATACCTTGCAACTCCCACTGGCAATAAGTGGATCTGTAGATGCTCGCTGTTACTGAAAACAGGCTGTAAGTGATTTATGATGGGTAAAACTTCAAGGTAAAAGAGCAAGAACCTCTGAGATAAAGTTCCAGCTTATGCAGTTGTTGGTTTCCTGAACTATGCCTTCATCTCACAGCAGAGAATGCTTTACAATGGATTTCATACTTACTTAAAGAACAACAAATTAACAGTCAACTGTTATGAATGTTTATATAGACACCTTTCTCCTTTACAGTCTGTTCACTTAAGTAAAAAATCAACATATAGATTCATAAGAATGAAATAATTATAGACAAAAAGGAACCAGTTCTGTTTTGGTAAAGAAAAATCAAAATTATTCTCACAGTACACACCTCACCATGAAATGAGGAAGTATGAGATGTAAGGAAAGGTATTATCTCTAACAACTCCACCTTGAAGCAATCTTTATAATACTTACCAGTCACAGTTGATAAATGTTGCTGAAGTTATGAAGCAACAGCAACATATGTAAGTTTCTAGACTGTTAAAGAATGAATTCACTATAATAAACCAAGCCTTTTCCTCAGTGCAACACTGTGGTGCATCTCCCAAAGTACAATGGTGTTGATCTTCTCTCTCTGAGCTTTGTAAACACTACAAAACCAGTAAAAAGGTATTTAACCTCTAAGAACACACAATCTGTTCCATTTTCTTTTTTCGGTTTAGCTCAAAAGATCAGAAAGCAAGCTCATAATAACTTCTCTTTTTTGTTATTCAACCTGCATGCTAACTTTCATAATGAAAATTTCAGTTTCATATTTTAGGCTTCCATTTATGTTGGTGGTTTTTTTTTTTTTATTATTATTACATTTTGTTCCTTTTATCATTAATTCGATTAAACTCACATCACTACAACAAAGCTGCAGGAACAAAATGTTGGCTTTTATGTTTTGCTCTGGGACTTGTCATCAAGCCAAATTCACAGATGTTCCAATGAACATGTGGCATTTAGTCCATTTCTAGGATAAACATCATGGTTTATTTTATCTACAGTGTCACAATACGGCATAAGTAATCAGTAAGATTAGTTAAGTCCCCTCACCTACTCTGCTTTTAACTCTGTACTTCCAATAAGCTGATGCAAAGCAGGAAGCAAAAGTGAAAAAGGCAAAATTACAGAAAAGGGAAAAACACCCTTGTGGCCTCCATGCTTTGTCACAAAAGATTTTCTTGCTTGAAGATTCCTTTGTTGTTTTACCTATTGTGACAAGATGCACCTTTTCTTATAAACAATGAGGTAGGTAGAAGTACTTAGAAGTGAGAAAAACTGAAGTTGTATTTATTAGCTGGGTAGAAATAAAATCGTGATGGCCGATTAGTGTGTGAATAACCCTCCCAGAATGCTCAACAAGGTGTTACCAATTTCTGTTATGTTACGGAAAGATATTGGCCTATATAAAGTTAATAGGACCGAAAACTGGGATTTGCAATTTTGAAGCACTTTGACATAAAATACATGTGCATACATGAAGAAATTGTTCATGAGCAATCAACTGCCCCGTGGACACATTAACAAATAAAGACGTGTGACACTTACGAAGCTTACAGGGACACACTTAACCGCTGTGAGGTGCTGTTCACGTGGATGATAAGGCTGCTGTTGCACAGCTACCAGCAAGAGTTGTGTGCACGTGAACTATGAAAAATAGCCTTCTGCCACAGAAACTCTACCAAAACACGTCTCTCAGAATAAGATCTTGGATGGAGATAGGTAGGCTCCTCATAAATGCTTGTCCCAGCCTTGTCATCCGTAAGAAAATTATGACTCAAATTGCAGAAATTCACTATTATTTTAACAAGTGGTTTTTGGTGGTTTTTTTTGGTTTTGTTTTTTTTTTTTTTGTGGAGGGGAAATCCTTTAAGGGCAATTTTTAAAGTTTTCTGACTATTACAAGAACTAGGAAAAAAAACCAAACCCAAAAACCTAAACCAAAACCCAGCATCAGTATTTCAGTCCCATAATTACTGCAAGAGTCCAAGAATTGGTTCTTCCCAAACAAAGACAATGCAGTAAAATCACTCATGCTGACAAGCAAGATGCTGGCAGTTTGTGGAACCCAGACTATGTGCCTGCTATAATTACATCTGCACACAGAAATCAGTGTGCAGGGCTGCTATTCCCCTTAAAGGGATAGACCTTCTGAGATGAACTTTTAAAGGCTGAGTTGAATTTGTCTTTTATTTTAATGAGCCTCCAGTATGCCACATCGATTTTTACTTACAACTTTGTGTGTTTTATATATTTTTTTTAAACTGCAAATATTCAAAAAAAGCATCAGCTGATGTATAGGTGACCAGTACAAATGTGCTTCACTATCGGTTATGAATAAGTCTGTGCAAAAAGCCCAGGACAATACAGTACACGACAGCAAAAACTCAAGACAATATTGAAAAAAAAAACCAGTATTATGATGTATTTGTGGTATTCAGGATGGTGTTCTGTTGCCCCTGTAACAATTTCAGACTTAAATGTCAAATCCTTATGTTTCCATGTTTAAAAATTGAGAGCACCATAGTATTATTCATATGGAAAGCTAAGGGAAAAAACACGGCAGCGAGAGGCTTTTTCTTCCCTTTATCTAAACACCTCATAATACACAAGTATTAAAACTCCAGCACAGTATATGCAGGACTAGAAACAGGCACTTCAGCACAAATAAAATAGAGCTTGTTGCATTGCAATCTGCCACTCTGAGATGGTCATGCAAATCAGTCCTATAACAGCTTGATTTCACAAGACCAAAAAAAGAAAAGTGACATGTAAAAGGACAAAAGGTATCCCAAGCAACAGTCCCTGCCCTGCTACAACTGGAAAATTGGCAGGAATTGAGGAATTTCCTTCGGACATAACATGCACTTGGACAGGAGGTTTCCACGTGTCAAACATACTCATTTTTGTACCTTATCTATGGACGAAAGTACCTTTCACCAAAACATAACATCTGCAGCAGTGAAACAGGATTTGGTATGTGACTGCATATGAAGGACATGGAAAAAAAATATAAGTCAGTTAACGGCAGATGGACAGCGTGGCAGACTAGAAGGTATCACAGCTCAGAGTCAAATGGACTTCTGCTGTCTTCTCTGAAACTGCCACTGAAACCTTCCCACGCAGAAAAACTAGTCTTGTCAAGGAAGCCAATAAGCAATTTCTTATATAACTTCTCTATCTCAAGGAAATACAATAAGAAGTGTATTAAAAATGAATATGTTCCTGTAACTGAACCTATAATATACTTCTAATTAGGACTTGGCTCTGCCTTCAGGTGTAGCCTCAGAAGAAGCATGCTCGGAGAAAGATACTGAGCTTCACTGTTGTGCTCTCAGAGCATTTTTCTCAGCCATTCATTCAGGAAAAGGAGTAATAGTAGGTCTTTTCAGAAGACAATTTCATTGATAGAAGATAATTTCATTGAATAATTTACCATGTACTGTGGTATGGTTTTTTGTTCCCCTTTATTCTATGAACTGAGCAAGTTTCAGAAGCAATATGAAATACAATTGAATATATTCCTCTTGTTAGACACAGCTGTTAGGTGTATCTTTCTATTTGCTCTCCTTTTACTGTATTTCCTCTTATCGTAACGTTGCTGTACTGTGAACAAAGGCAATTTGGTCAAGAGACTAAAAAGATCCCAGAAATTTTTTCAATCTTCGTGATAAAAAAAAAAAAGAAGAAGATTTCAGGAAATGTGTTGCTTATAACAAACAATCCATTTATATGGTATAAAGTGTGCCTTTTTGTTTTAGCTGGAAATACGCAGCAGCAACGTGTCTAGAGCATAAAGCAACATGGTGCAGAGATGAGCTCTTGAGAAGCAGTCCACGTGGCATGCCTCACTGATGGGACAGTGCTACAAAAACATGAGCAGAGATGCTGTCAACTTTCTCTAGCACGAACTACAAGGGAAGGCCAAGGGCTTTTCAGATTAGCATATGGAATAGAATTCCCAGTTAACAAGGCAATTCAGCACCTACCTATCTGATCCCAAAGCTAAGGGGAACTGCGATACTCTAGCCAGAATAGCTTGCTAAAGGAATATTTTTTTTTAAACTTTATATAATAAACTTCAAATTCTGTAAAACAAAATTTTAAGGCTACACAGTCAAGCTGTCAAAAATTAATGAGACAGATTTAAATGGGTAGTTACACAATACTAAAAAGAAATGCTATAATAGGCTTCCTTGACAAGCCTAGATGCTTTGAAGGATGGCCTGTTGACTTCCTCCCCATTTTAAAACTGCAAACATTTAGAAATACCTCATAAACTTCGTAAAACGTAGACCAGTATATGATATACTCTCTTCATTTAGAATAATAAGACTGAAGCAGTTGTTAGCACAAGTCAGACATACAGAGGTTCTCTCAAATTCTGGGAACATGTTTTTATTCATAATCAACATCTGCACATTTCAAAAGTAAGTATCATGAGTAAACCATAGCCCCAGCACAGGAACTGTTTACTTTTAAAACATATTTGAATTACTTCGATTCCTGTAATGACCTACTAAACTTACAAAGGAAAACATTAAAAAAAAAATGAAAAAAATCGAACCAAGAGAACAAAAACGTCAGAGCGCTATGCCTGAGAAAATTATACCAAAAATCGAACCAAGAGAACAAAAACCAAAGTAAACTTTATATAAAGAACATTTACTTAAAGCTGTACTTGAATATATTATTTAGTAACTTGAATTAATTATTCTAGTTTGCTAGGGAAAAGGCTGAGGACAATCTCTTCAGGTTAGATAGTTTTATGAAGCTAATGATGTCATTAATAATTTGCTGAAAAATTAAGTTATCAATTCAGAGAAATGTTATGAAAGTGTAGTTACAACTGTGCACAGTTATCAATTCAGAGAAATGTGTTCTAAATAAGTAATTAAGCATAATATGAAAGTGTAGTTACAACTGTGCAATGTTTATTCATTGATACACAACCAAATCTGGACCAGACTTCTGGATGCCATGCTTCCCCAGGAGAAAATGAGTATGAACAGAGAATGATAGTATGTTCATCAATGATCTGGACAAGGGGATCAAGTGCACCCTCAGTAAATTTTCAGGCAACACCAAAGTTGGGTGGGAGCATTGATCTGCTGGGGGTTAGGAAGGCTCTACAGAGGGATCTGCACAGGCTGGATTGAGTGGCTGAGACCAACTTCATGAGGTTCAACAAGGCCAAGTGCTGGGTTCTGCACTTGGGTCACAACAACCCCATGCAATGCTACAGGCCTGGGGATGGGGGGATGGAAAGCTGCCCAGTGGAAAAGGACCTGGGGCTGTTGGTCAATATATTTGGTCATATATTTTTGTTTTCCTTAGAGTTCACTATATATATTATGATTAATTTAAAGTGAATCTGCATAAAGATAGCTAAATGTTTCTTAACTGTCACAGTATTGTTACAACTTCCTCATTTTGGAGAAATCAGTCTAGTATGTTTTTCTCAGGCTACAACTGACTTTACCAAATATACATCTGCACTAGCAGTAAGTGCTACAGCAGAAGAAAGAGCCTATGTGCTCAAGCTAATTGTTCATGTTGAGTAACAGCTTATCCATGACTAGAAGTATTTATCTTCATGGAAGCACTAAAGATTTGTGAGTTATTCAGCCTGAGTAAGGATAATAAAGCTTCTAAGGAGATGTGCAACACATTAAAAAAAACACAACTCTGGGCTAAGTCTTAAAGTAAGAGTTAGGTGACTGCATTTTTATTCAAAAGGGTTTGCATGAAAACCTCAGATGTGGATCTTCAAGAGGGAATTTAAATGAAAAGCAGAATGCCTGATGGAAAAAGCGTGATAGTTCCAGTCAGAGGGTCCAATATAAAACAAGATACAATGAAGACAGAAAATAGAGAGCAATAACAGGTAATGCACTGAGAAGGAAGATAGAAGCAGTTCGAAATTAGAGTAGAAAGGAAAGCACTGTTAGTGATGTGGTGTTATGGAAAAGGTTGACAAGTCTCAACTCAAAAAGCACTTAATCTCATTTTAGAAAAACAATACAAAAATCAAGGCAGTCAGCATGTCCACATTACCAGGAAGAAAACTAGTTCTTTCATATGGTTTCAAGTCTTTATATGCCCTTCTTTATTTCCAAATATGCACACTTATTGAAGTCAATTAAGCGTGTTCAACTAATGGCTTCCTTGCAAAGAAAAATTATTTGAATGTGAAATTTCTGAAGTTAAGGATGCCATTTGCCTCATCTATTACTTCACAAAACTGACCCTAACAGTCTTCGATGGATTTCTGGCATTTGAACTGTGAACAGAAAGTCTTGCATGGAATAGGCAGTGATATGAAATCAAAACATTTTACAGTAGAGAACAAAAAGCCATGAGATTTCTAAAGAGAAAAGCTTCTTCCCCCCCAGCCACACATAACTGAAAACAAAAATGGATTGAGAGGAGCCCTGA
>NW_010261595.1:0-244 GCF_000690775.1 Eurypyga helias
GCGGGAGCCACGGGACCCTTCCAAACCAAGAGGGGTGCATGCAGGCGCCTGGCCCCGCTGGGAAGCAACGCGGGCTGCTTCGCACAGCTCCGCGCTGAGGGTTCGTCCGAGCTACGGGGCGGAGAATAACCACTGGGGCAGAGACGGGGGGTCACGACAAGGCGCTGAACAGGCACGAGCGGGAGCAGAGTTGCAGCTGAGCCCCACGCAGAGCTCTGCGGCTGGGAATAGAAACGGCACATCG
>NW_010261595.1:685-9966 GCF_000690775.1 Eurypyga helias
GTTGCCCCTTCTGAGGTTTTCTGGGTCAGACAACAGGAGATACATGCCCTAAGCACGGGGGCAGGACATCGCCTTCCCCTTGGTGAGCCAGTTCCAGCCTTGCTCATCCCCGTGGCAGGGATTTGGGCAGGCTCAGCTCCCACTCTCAACCATGGAGGACAGGGTTTTCAACAACAACACACCCCAGAAATGCTAGTTCATGCAGCGACGGGCTGACGTGCTACGCAGGCTGACGAGGAAAGGGTGAGATGCTGGTGCCCAAAGCAGTGAGTGCCCAGGTGCTTGGCCCCCTCCCTCCCGCCCCTGACTGATGAGTGGGATAGGGCTCAGCTGGGTCACCCCAGGAAGCTATAAAGGGCAGGGTTCAAGCTGCATTTTTCTCTGCAGGGCTGTTGGGATTGATTCAGTCAAGGGAAAGGGATATTAGACTCTCAGTGACTGCTCAGCATCCTCTCAGTGAGCGTGAGGTCTTTTTCTCTTCTTGTGTCCACCTTTGCTCTCTGCTCTTATTGTTATTTCCTACATACTTCCTAACCAGCCCGACGTGGGCTCTGCAAGCTGTGTGGTGAATGGAGGGTGAGCTGGGGAGCCTGTGGCAGCGCTGGGAAAGGCTGTTCCCAAAAGCCAGGAGCTGCAGCCAGACCCACCAGTGCTGGTGGCCTCTGGTCAGGAGCCCAGTGACAAAGACAGAGCTGAATGTGGGGCAGAGAGAGGGCGGACATCCGTGCTGTGCTACCAGCAGACTTCTCAAGCAAGAAATGCTGTGAGTGTGGGGGCGAGGGGGTGAGAAAACTTGCTGCCAAGTGGGTTAGTGTCACTGGGGGAGTTGGGGATGTGGGAGAGCAGCTGAATCCCTGGGCACGGTCCTGGCAGGGTGAGTTACAGGAGAGAATGTAGAAGTGTCTGTGTGGGGGAAAGGGGGAAAAACCCAATCTTAATCTGCTCCCTGAAACCCCTTAGTCATGGAGGCTACTCTATGTCCCCTTGAAGTTTGTTTGATCTTTCCTTTGGTTATCAGTCTCTCCTTAGAGCTGTTTTTCCTCGTGGGAGGGCTGCTTAGTTCAGATCTATCCTGCTGCTTCCAATTCAGCAAACCCCAAAAAAGGCTTTGGCTGGTGTTGCTGATAGTCAGCTCCTCACGTAGAGGTGAGCTCGGCTGCGGGTTTCACAAACCACAGCCCCCTGATCTGTTTTGCCTTGGTGAACCTCCGCTCCTGGGGATGCTGTGGCTGGGCTAGGGAGCGGTGGGGCTGTGCAGCACACGGGGGGGAAGCTGAATTGAAAGTGAAAACTGATTTTGAAGTGAGGTTATGCTGACAGACCTCCGAGAGCTTCACAGCTCCCCAGCCTGGTGCTGGTACAGGACCAGCCACTGAAGTCATTAACTGCTCCCAGTGCCTGTGTGAGCTGGAGCGTTGTTGCAGCTGGGGGAAGCTGAGGCACAGAATAAGGTAAATGATTTACCAAAGGTCAGATGGATGGGCATGACCCGAACGCATGCGCTTCTGGTCTGTGGGAATGCCTTTATAAGCACTCTGGGCTTTGCAGCACTTCCGAATGCTTGGGCAGTAGCTTTAGAAAACTGATTACGTTTGGTCCCTGCTTTTGTAACTCCAGACTTTCTTATACTGCTGTGAAATATTTGTCACTGCATCATCTTCCCTCGTGATCCTCTTGTATTTTGGAGCTGGCTGCTGAGAGCGGCAGCGCGTCAATAACGGAGGCGTGAATTCTCGCTGGATGTGGGAAGGGAACCTGTCCTCATTTCACTTGTATAATGTCACAGGAAGCTTTTCCACGAGGCTCAGCATCTCATTGCCTCCTTTAGTGTTGCAAGGCAGGTACCACTTGCAATGCGTTATGCATTTCACGAGCGGACAGGGCAGCACGGCCGAGTGACAAACTCCCATGCGAGTCGCCCACTCTGGTGCTGCGCAGCAGGTACACGCGGCTTCATCTTCCCTTTGAACCTGCAAGGCTTGTGGTCTCCTATCAGCGATGTCTGTCATGTGCTGAGTCAGATCTAGTTTGTCTTTTAAACATCCCTTGGGTGCAACTGTCAGGTGATGCAACTCGCACAACCCCATTTGCCGTGGCACGAAAACCCCTGATTGGGAGGGAGCGAGCGATTTCAAAACAGGTCCTGGTTTCTGAGAACACCAAGGGCTTCATCCCTTGACTTTCCTGAGCTGGAAGGCATCCTGCCTACACGTGGTTGTCTGCCCGTGTCCAGTGCAGCCAGCAGCCTGGGGATACTGGGGAGCTGTGGGCTAGGACAGCTGCAACCCGCTCCCTGCTCTGCCGGGAATGGTTTTATGACACCGGGCAGGTCACCTCCCCAGTTTGGGCTTGACTGTCTCCAGCAAGAGAGGAGGTAATAATATCTACCTGGGAGGGATGCTGTGATACCCAATTAAAACTTGCCAGGTGATCCCTGGATGCGAGATTTCTCCAGGTGAGAAGTCCCTGGGTGGTAAGTGTAGCCAGAAGGAGTTGGTCCAGCGCCTAAGCACGAGATGTGATGATGCTCCTCGGAGAGGCAGGCAGGCATGAAAAGGCAATCCCCGTGAACGTGAGGTCCTGATACTCGCAGCCATGCTGCAGGCATGATGGGATGCCACAGCCTTGGTTCCGTGAGGGCTTTTTGGGAGACACCAGGCAGCCAGGTGAAAAGAAACAACACTGAACGGATTCTTGCTCCATTGCGAGTCCAGGGAATGGTGCCTTGTGCCTTCCAGGTGTCCCAAGACAAAGCAGAAGTTTCTGACACTTCTTTTGCAAAGGTGGGTCCCTCAGCTTTTAAGTTCCAGGTACAAAGGAGGAGCAAAAGAAACCCATTCTTCCAACACTTTTACCCAGGGATCTAGAAAGCTTTGGAGGATTTCCTGCTTTTCCCTGATGAGCTTCAGCACGGACCGATTCACAGCCCTGTGCCGCTGCTGCCACATCAGCCCTCTCCCGCGTGGTCCGGGGTGACGATGCTCCGTCCCCCAGCTCCTGTGCTCCCTCTCCTTCCTCATCTTCATTCACAAACGTTTGTGTCTGAAATTACCATTGTGATTCCTGGAAATGGACACTTTAACGTGTAACTGTTCAGTGCAAAAGGCACATCTGCAGCCTGGGCTCGGCGTGTGGGGCTGCCGGGAGCTGTGGGATCGGGGTGCCCCTGCTCGGGGGCTGACTGCACACTGTCAGCTTTTGGGTTTAAGGGAAAAGAGACTTTACCTACAAAAAGAAAGAGATGAAGTACGGACTCATTTCCACATGAGAACTGTGCTACCTGCTTGCAAAATGATTTGTTAGGAGGAAAATTTGTGGTACTTGGAAACTGAATGGCTTATCGTGGTGTTATTTGTTCAGTTCCATTTTCAGCCGGAGCTCAGGGTGCTTGGAGGGGAAAAACAAGTCCAGAGGGAACATGCAAATTGCTGCCCGTTTTACAAGTCTGTTTTCTCCTCTTCTTAGACCCATTACAGGTAAATCCTCCTCCTCAGCAGCGCTGAATCCCTGGATACTGAAGATTTTGTTGCACCACCTCTTTCAAAAGTGGGAGTGTGCTACAGTTGAGATCGCATTTTAAAGAGATATCAGTTAATCCTTTTTGGAGACTACCTGGGACAAATCAATCTTTCATCTGTGCTGTCTCCAGCCACCCCAAGAGCATCTCAGCCCCCCCATCCCTCTCCAGGGGCATGCACAGGTCAGCTCAGCGCATCGGCCAGCCTAAAAAAGGCTGCGGGAGGCCCAAATTGTGCCACCCTGCAGCGGGGATGCCTGCACTGTGCAGACCTATTTCAGCTGCTCCTGGTTGCTGCTCTGAGGTTCACTTCCACGGCACTGCAGGTGCAGGGGTGACAGCCCCAAGCCCCCCTGGGTTTTGCTCCCCGCAGCGCAGGGGTGTTGCTGCGGCTCTGCCCGCTCCGGCTGATGGATGTCTGTGCACAGCCCCTGATGAAAGGTGAGGGATTGCTGCTGTCTTTCAGGAAGAGCTTTCAGTGAACTAATCTAACCTTCGTTTGAATGTCTCTGATGTAAATTATAAGACGGAGATACATATATAAAGGAATATCTGCATGTGGGTGTGAGCCAGAGGCAACTGCTCCTGCCGTGGCTCTAAAAGCCCTTTTTGGCTGTGGAGGTGCTGCAGAGTTCAGCTGCTTCAATTTCCTGGTGGTTCAGCGGAGAGGTATTTATTGATGGTCCAGGGAAGGAGGTCAGTGCCATCAGCTATATTTTAAACCCGCGGTCTGTAATTATCCTTTCTTCCCAGAGGGGATTATACAGGTATTTTTGTTATCTTGAAAGCACAACCTGAACCGAGTCCCCATGTCAAAGAGCCTCTCTAGGAAATCGGCTCGAAGGCCTTTTCAAATGGAAGGATGGAAAGAATCTTGTTTTTTATCTCTGGGCTTTCCAGATTGATGAGTCCTGATAGGGAAATGGATCTCGGACCCTCATGAAGAGAGGGAGCAGGGATACAACTCGCAGCCTCAAACTATTCCCATGAGAAAGCTAATCAGGAGAGGTCCCATGCCTATGCAAAGCTCCCACACTTAACATTTTGTTTCCCATGCAAATCAATGCATTAGGGTACAAACTAAATGTTAAGGTGCCATGTGATATTAATTGCATTTTTCTCTCTGTGCCTCTGTTTTACCCAGCCATGTCCCTGCCTTGTGTCACTGCTGGTGTCTGTTGCCAGGAAGCTTTTGGATGGATGGATGGGGCAGGAAGGTTCAGCCTCCCCAAGACCAGTGGATACAACATCTCAGTTAAGGACGGAACCAGCCCGGTATGTTGTGTCCCGATAGGAATGGCCAACCAATATAATAACCAAATTTACTCAGACCCAGAAAAACACCTTGTGCTCCTTCAGAACTGGGAAGGGGATTAGTAAGCGTCTTGTAATTAATAATTTCAGCTCATGCATTTCCCTGCTTTACCACTGAGGAAGGACTCTGCCTCCAATGAGCTCCTTGTTCAGAATATTTTGTGAATTTTTTGTGAACTGCTGACAAACGATTTGTTCTGAGTCCCCACGCGTTTCCCTGCTGTACTTCATTTTACGGATTGGGCTGTGCTGTCTGGGAAGCCTCTGATGCAGCAGCCTGGACAGTAACCTCAGGAATACCCCACTGAAAATATTAATGACTAAAATGTCCTCCTAACGAGCAAAACTCGGGTATTTGGAGCTTCACAGGAAATGAATGCAAAACTCTGCTTTTGAATGTCGAAGTCTATTTGCAGACAGTTACTGCACGGGGGTTCTGCTGCCCTGATACAGCGGTGCCCGTCCCCTCCCCGCGCTGCCCTTCTCGCTCGCACCCCCGCGACTTCGTTCAGTTTAGGGCGGTAATTCAGATTATTTCACTCCCCCACGATTCAAAATTGTTTTCTGCTGACTCTGCAGCTCAACCCTTTCCCATCACCATTAGAGAAATAACTATTTAAAAATTTCAATTACGAACTGCTCTGGCTCATACAGCAATCGCGTGTTTCGCGGCGCAAACCACGCAGATGCTGGGAAGACGAGAAACGGGAGGCTGGAGAGCCCTAGGATTTAAGGAATTGGAAATTTGCGCCGCTCCATGCTGGCGCCAAGGAAAGCTGCTCCTCCAGCGTCACCCCAGCCCGGTTCAGCCGTGCAGCACGGCAGCGAGCGCTCCCGTGCTCTCCCTCCTCGGCTCTGCCCGTAGCATTAACCATCACAGGTTTATTCATTTAGCAGCACAAACTCCCATTACATTTTGGCAACCAGTCTACGGGATCTTTATGTGTTTAAACAGTATAATCCATTTCACAGTAACATGCTTGAGAGGTTTTCCCGGTATTCCCTATAGAAGTGCCTGAATTTGTGCGGCTTAGACCTACATAATCTAAAAAGGGAGAACAAAGATGCAGCGTCTTCTGCGAACGGCAGCGGATCCCGTGTAAGCCACGGCAACGTTGCTATCAATTTGTTAGAATGTGTTTAGATGATCGAAGGGCAGAAGACCCTTCAGCAAAGATTAGCCATGAATAATAACAGAAAAAATGCTTCTTTTCGTGTAGAACTTGCTGCCAATCCACGGAGCACGCGGGAGGGTTTTGCTCTGAGCCCCAGACCGCAGGGATGTAAATCCATCGGTTCACCTGCTGTTCTGGAGTCACCGGCTCGCCCGGGGATCGCTCTGGGGAGAGGCACTGCTCACCCACTCTCACCACAAAAATGCTTTTACTTCTCCATGCTTGGAAGATGCCCTGGGCTCCTAATGCCCGCGCACTGGCTGGATGTCCGGCAAAGCAGACGTGTTCCAGCCCAGTCAACACCAGGATGCGCATCCTGGCCGGGGCACTGGGAATCCCATCTGCAGCAGCCGGGGCTCCCACGATAGCAGAGAGAAGCCTCAGGGAAGGAGCAATGTCCACATCTTTCTGCTGGGAAAACTCAGACCAGCCACGGAAGTCGCACTGGGAGCATCCAGCCGGCCGCACGGGAGCGTGCAGGTGGCTGTGGCACAGCCCTTGCGGTGTCTGCAAACCCTCTGATGACATTCCTTCAGTGGCTGCCCCCAACTCTTGCCAACTTGGATCTTGTGCTGGAGGCAGCCCTGAATACCCTCGGTCAGGTCCTCTGCTCACACCTCTGCAGCCCCATCTGTCCCCAGCGCACGGGGTATCTTGGGGCTACCGGGGAGCCCTGGGGACGCACTGTCCCCGCACAGCCACCTTGGTGGGGGCACCGCATGCTCCCTGGGACCTGTCCAACCAGTCTGGAGGGAATAGGGCCTGACCCCATCCCTCACTCCCTGGCGCCTCAGCACTTGGGTGACTGATGCCAGATAAATGCCTGAGATAGAGGGTGGGGAGACTTGGCCCAGCTGGAATCCCAAGCACGCGCTGCAGAAGCTGCGATGGCTTTTTAGGCTGCAATGGTGGACCTGCTCGCAGCTCCCCTCGCCCTGCTCCAGAACCCCTCGCTCCTGAGCCCCAGGCATGCCATGCTCTGGGGTATTTAATTGCAGTGGGTTGTTTGGGCTCACTTCTAGAAATTCTTTCTCACTCTGTTGTGCTTTTCTGCTCTTTGCTCCAAGCCACAACGCTTAATCTCTCTCCCAGCCAGAGGTGATACCCAAGCACGGCAGAGCTGGATACGGGATAGGGCATGGAGAGGAGAGCTGAGCATGCAGCACCTCCAAGTATTATATCCACATTTGCTAATTAGTTCCTCCATTAAGAATTAAAATAAACAAACAAATGGAAGGACAGCAAGGGTGAGTAATTCCCTAGGATCACACAGGAAAGGGTGGGATGTTTTAGTGGTTAGGGTGCTAGTCTGGGACTTCAGAGGACCTCGTTTAGGCTCTTCAAATCATTAAGACAGATTGCAAACATTTTTTTTTCTTGGATCATGTATCTTGGAGTATTACAAAACAGGGAGGAATGGTCTATGTTTGCCTCTGCTCTACCGCAGATTTGGTGTGACCCTGGGCTGGGGGCACACCAGTGAGTCCCCACGGGTGCCCTGTGGGACCCTGGCAAGGCACGTGCCTGCTGGGTGGCACTGTCTGCAGAATGAAGATCCTTGTGCTACCTCCTTCGAGGGGACAAACACCATGGGGTGTATGTCACCTGGCTGAGGTTGCTCCCACTGCCAACCCACCAGTGGGCAAACCAGCTCCCGTGGGAGCCGGGGCTGTGGCATGGCAGCAACCCACTGCCCAGGATGGGAGGAGTGCTGTGCTCTTCCCCAAAAGCTTTTGTGCCCTTACACAGCTCTTCAAATTACAGATGGAGCACACAGAGTGCCGGGGTGGCTGGGGACAGCCAGCCCCTGGTGATCCCTTTGCCTGCAAGCACGGACTGCAGGTCTGCAGCAGCCGAGCACCAGGCAAACCACTGAACTGCAAACACAGGAATTGAGGCAGAGCTGCTCCAGAGCCAGCCCAGTGTGGCCGTGGGTCCTTGCTTGGTGCTGTCCCATGGAGAAGCCTCACCTGGGGTCCACCTCCTGCAGAAGAACTGCTGTCAGTTTGACCCAGAAGCCACATGCCAAAAAGCAACCCAAGCTGGCTTTCCTGAACCTACCCTGTAAGAACTGCTCTTCGCTTCTAACAAAGAAAAAAATTCATTTAAAAACATCTAATTAAACAGTAAGTCATGACAAGGTACATGAAACTTGGAGATAACACATGCCTGGGAGGCACCCGGGAGGTTGAGACAAAGCCCAGCGCCTTCACCGGTACCCGTGTGTGTTATCTCCCATGAACACACACCTGGTTTTATCCTGGTGCAATTATAGGACATTAAAAATATAATTTTAATGGAGGAATGGTGATCTGGATGCAGTTCAGAGTAAAAACTTTCTTTTAAGTTTCTCTGTTTGATTAGTAGGTGTTCCTGCCACGCATGCATGTGTGCGAGGGAGAAGCGCCCGGATCGGGAGGTGTGCCTGTGTTTTGATGAACGCTGTATCTCGTGGTGTGTGCGAGGGCTTGTCTAAACTTTAAAGCCTTTGTGAGCGGCGCTAAGGCAGCAAAGTCTCCAGTCAAGACCCGGCTTGTCCCAGGTGAGCCCCTTTTCCCACTCCGGCGAGCGGCCGGAGCCGATAAAGCTGCAGAAAGGCGGGAGGGCTCTGCCAGCCGAGCTCAGCATCTGACTGGAGTCCAAGCACCTCCACCCACGTCCGTGGACAGTCTTATAAAAGACATGTCTTCGCAGCCCCGGGTGTTTTACAGGATGACCTCATTTATTACCTTGCTCGTCACAGGAAATGATGTTTATCTAATCTACCATTCTTGCAGGATATTTTTTTTTTCCTGCCACATCTGGCTTCACACAGCATTTCTTACAGCGCGATTCCTCTCCACGCTGAAACGAAGGAGAAACGGCATCGCTGCTGGCACCCCCGTCCCACCAGCAGCCCCGCATGCGAAGCCCACGGGGGGGAGATTTTGCTTCAAAACCTGGAGCTTGCGTGCAGTGGCAAGTGGATCTAAGGATCTCGGTCTTAATCTCACCCCTCTGCTGCATTCTTTAGTAGTGACAGCTACTTCTTCCCATATTTCTAAATGTGGGCTCGGAGCACTCTGAGGCACAGCTTTCCATCCGTCTGTCCAGCATCCAGCCAAACAGGTCCACATTCCTGAGCAGAAACGCTAGTGCTGCCACTCCGCAGCGGCTGAAAAGCCTCGGATGGAAATTTGAACAAGTCGCAGACACGAGGGAGAGGCAGCGGCGGAATCCTTCTGCCTCAACGCGAGGCCAAGGGAGTTCAGTCCCCACCAGCCGCGCAGCGCCCG
>NW_010261595.1:9986-10964 GCF_000690775.1 Eurypyga helias
AGCACGAGCCCACGCTGGCTACACCCTGCTCCGTCTGTACTCTGGGTTGTAAAATGCTGCAGCCAAAACGCCTGCCCACGAGCGGGGTGCGCGGGCCTGGGCGGCTTTCCCTGCTCCTGCTGCTCGCAGGACCCCGTCTCACCCCGGCCCACCGCCCGCAGGACCCTGGGTTGCTCCCGCAGCGTGGCCCCGGGACCCAGGTGCCAAGGAAAGAGATTTATATTTTTCTGGGTAATAAAAAGCTCTATCAGAGCTTTCAGCTGATCCTGAAAGGATGTCAAAGCTATAAAACCCCTCCTTATTTTACGACCAAACTGCAGGAATTTTTTGCTACCAAGCACGGTGGCGTAATGCTTGATTTCATAACCAGAAAAATCACCCTCTGCTCGCTCTGAGGAGGGAAGGACCCGCACCAGGAGCAGCGGCTGCTTGAGGCTCGCTGGGTGTTGGGGGGTTTTCACGTCAGGGTGTGAGTAGCTCTCCCGAGCACCTCAACACCAGGGCAGCAGGTGAACCGAGCAGAAAATGCCCGTAGCTGCTGTAACCTAAAGCAGCCAGAGCCACAGCCTAAACTTTTTCAGAGTTGATTTTACTGTTTTCAAGTCAAATATATTTCTGGTCTTATGTAAATATTTGGGAGGGGAAAAACAAAAACACCAAACACCAAACCAAAAAAAACAAACCCAAACAAATACAACAACAATAAAAATGAGACAGAAAATAATTTCTGAAATATTTTTGCAAAGGAGGAAGAACAAACGAAGGTGTATCCAAAAATTATTCATCAGAGCTCGGCTACCCCATTCAGGATTTTATCCATTTAATTCTCAAACTAAATAGATCCCATGTTTGTCACGCCAATATAGGGAAGCTACCCTCTGTTTTTCCGTGCTATTCGCAGCTCTCTGTTCTCGAGGTGAAATCCCAGCCCTACCTCTGTCACACGCCGCATCCCCACAGCCGAACCAGGACCCTCCC
>NW_010261596.1:0-4136 GCF_000690775.1 Eurypyga helias
GGCTGCGTGGTGCTTAGTTGCTGGCCGAGGTTAAACCACAACATATTCATGTCCACAGAACCCTTGGCAAACTCCTCACTCATGGAATTTGACTGTCTAAATCACGATCAGCTTTATTCTGGGGGGCTTGGTTTTTTCAAGCCCAGAAGAAAAGTTAAAAGTCAATACTGATAAACCAAAGAGCTGACCTTTGACTTCTGAAGAAAACTGAGCCAGGTGTCTGGTTACGAAGAGTCGCAGTTGCTGATTCAGGTCACAGGACAGAACGTTGATGTTCCAGGAACGAATTCCTGCCAACAAAACAAAATAAGGAGAGAACAGTGAGCTGTTAGTACGTTTACTTCAGAAACAGAAGTGGGGATAAAGTGAACAGGACACCCAGGCACCAGTGATGCTCTTCCAAAGCAGCGTGCCTAGGATGGAGAAACCCTTCAGACGCAGAGGGCCACACGACACTCACCGTCCGGAAAACACCCCTCCCTGAGGGACGCAGTGACCATCAGCCAACTTGGGCTTCCTGCACGTCGGTCTAACAGGTTCCAAGGGGTTGAGGCTACTGCCCAACAAAGCACATGCACTAGGTTGGTCCTGCATCTTCTGCACCATCCGGCACTGGTCACACTCAACAGCTCGGGGACACCAGCTTCTTAGAGCCTGCGCATCCTCCAAGTCACAAGAGTCGCCCCGAACCCACTCGGCCAACTCAGTCCTTCAGAGCCCCTGATCCCACTGAGACCCTTCGCATTTGCCCTTTAATCTCTAATCTTTGCAAGCTAATCACCTCCATATCACAGCGGGAAGCAGCATCTGCTCCCAGAGCCGCTGGCACCGTGCCACGCTGGGGAAGTCACCTTCAGAGCTTGGTGGGAGCACTTGTCCCTTCTGAATGACACCAAGCACTACACTTCAGGTCTTCACATCCCAGTAAGGAGCAGGTGCGATAACTGGTGCGATACTACACTGTGGCACCACGAAGAGACCCAGGGTACCAGCACGAATCACTGCTCCAGCCTGCTCCAACGCCCCAGACCAACCCTTCGCAGAAGCTATTTCAGCCCCAGGGTTTACTGGGGGGTCCTCAGCAAGTTCCTCTACCACATTCCGGAGACACATCCCCTCTTGCAGAAAATACAGAGTCTTGTTGCGCCCGACATCTGCCTTCTTTCCATGAAGCGTGTGGATTTTCACGGAGGTGCCGTTCCATCACTGCAGCTCTAGTTCTCCAGCACAGTAACTCCACGTTGTGCAACAGCTTCTGCTGCCCACTGCTGGGAAACGGCATCTTCTAGGATTTCTTTCTGGTGACAGCTGAGAGCGCGATGCAGCTGATTTATTACTGGACAGCGGGCACTGCAGAGCGCACAAAGCCCTCAGTAAACCCGCTGAATGGGGGGGAAGGAGGGGGGAGACAAACCCAAAAACCACACCTTCCCACCACCTTCAGCGTGAGGGAAGGTCTATTCCTGTCAGTTTGGGCATGGGGTAGGAGGAAATTAAACTCAGTGAAAGTCAGGGAGCAAGATGTTGAACAAAGTGTTTTCCTACGCTGCGCTCCTGGAAAGCGCGGTTGATGACGCAGCAGCGTCATCGCATCCTAGCGCAGCGCCGCTGAGCGTGCCAGCCCCACAGGAGCAGGGAGGCACTCTGCAGGGCGAGCCCTGCTGACTCCAGCTGCTGTGTCACTGTCATGGTGTCCTGCTGCAGCAGGAAATGCCCCGAGGTGCCACCACACCCCCCCAGGATGCAGGCAGAGGAGATCCTCCTTCAGAGCCAGCAAAGAGAAGAGCGACGTGCTCACTCATCCTACTTGCAACGCTTCACTCAACATCTTCTACCCCCCAGGTAGCCTGAAGTTACTCCCAACCTCTCCCCACTTGCCAGAATTTCAGTTTATCATCCCATGGCACAGGACCTAGAGCATCGTCCTTGTTGATTAGGATCCTCTACCTCCCGATACAAGAGCACAGCCCATACCACGACAGGGTCTCTGGATATCCATGCTCTCTGCGCATGCTGGCCTGGGTAAGGCACACTGAGTCATCAGTTTTCCATCTCTTTCCTCACGCCCCTGTGAACTTCAAGACAATTGGCTTACAAGATTTGGCTTTTCCCCCAATACCAGACAGAGTCTTCCAGATACTGTTTCAAACCGGGATAAAAGCCACACAGAACAGAAAAATAAGAGCAGTATTTTGGGCAGCATTGTGTCCCTGCCCATGACAGGGGGTGGGACCAGGTGATCTTTGAGGTCCCTTCCAACCCAAACCATCCTGCCATCAAGTCAAGCATTCCACAGCCACAAGTAGGGTCCCATCACATATCATGTTTACTATTCAGTTCTCCTGAGCCAAGGTATAGGAAGAAGTCTGGGAAAGCACATTTTTGGATCAGCTAGAGCAAGAGATTAATTCACTGAAAACCCTTTCTGGTTTTTCTTTCGTGCAGACAGGCACAGCAAGCAGAGCAGACACCGACGAAGCCTGGCTTTAGAAAGCCCTGTCTACCTGCAGAGTACGTAACACTTGGGACCAACTTCACCTGCCAACAGTGCTAATCCGACTGTCATCGGGGCTGCAAGTCCTTACCACACTCACCAGGCTGAGGCGAAATGCTTTTCTGAAGGGCAGAAGCATTTTGTTACGCTGCTCTGTTCCTGAGGAAGCGAAGCCTCAGCAGCCTCTTCTACCCTTGCGTGAGCCCTCGCCAGCAAGGGCGCACCTAAGAAGTGGGAATCGTCACGTGTACCATTTCCACCTTTCTTGAACTCCCTGCATCCAGCTGTCTGCAGTGTCGTAACATGCTGGCTGCTGTCAGATCCAGACAGCCTGCTGCCCTTTGCTTCCTTACATCCACCTTCCAGCTCACAAATCATCATCTGCTTTCAAGACGAGCTCACCCCCACTTTTCACAGTGGGGAAACCCCCTCTAGGACTTGCTGGAGGTCCTACTCCAAGTCAGTGACAGAGGAAAATCCCACATCAAGTTCCTAGCTCCCTCAGCTAGCATTGCTCCAGTTAGTGACTCGTGCTGAGCAGTGCCCGCGCTCGGCGGGACTTCAGCGGGACTTGGAGGCTGAGAGGAGACCTGATCACTGCCTACAACTCCCATGAAAGGAGGTTGTGGAGAAGTGGGTGTTGGTCTCTTCTCCCTAATGACAGATGATCGGACGAGGGGGAATGGTCTCAAGCTGCGCCAGGGGAGGGTTAGATTGGATGTAAGGAAGAAGTTCTTCACCGAAAGGGTTATCACACACGGGAACAGGCTGCCCAGGGAGGTGGTGGAGTCCCCATCCCTGGACGTGTTTAAGAGACGGGTGGATGAGGTGCTGAGAGATACGGTTTAGTGGTGGACAGATACGGTTGGACTAGATGATCTCTAAGGTCTTTTCCAACCTAGTGATTCTATGATTCTATGATTCAGTGGGTTCTGCTCAGACAAAACTGCCTGCAGAACCTACTTCTGCTGTGGCAATTACAGTTTCTGTTGGAAAAATAGGCATTTAGTTTTTCTCTCCAGGTTATTGGCTTATGACTACAGACTCGAAGCAAAACCCATCAGCTTACAGTCAGGTCTGTCGTGATTGCAGCCTACGGATGCAGGTTGGCAGCCCAGCTCGGTGCAGTGCCACGGCGAGCATCCTGGTGTGCAGAAAGCAGGAGCAATCCCTTCCAAGAGGGGCCTTCAGCAAGCCGAGTGGTCACAGTCCAACCTCCCTCTACTGAATAGGGCCATCCCTTGGAAAAGGGAAGAGAAACAGCTCTCAAAGTAGCTGGCTAGTAGCGGCCTGCCAGAGGCGGATGGAAAAATGCTGAAGTGGAGAAATTGGACAAGATTTGACATTTTTACGCCCACTCCCTCTCAAGTTGCACTGTCCATCTGTTCCGCAGCGCTGTGTATGCCAGAGAGGAAAACCGTCACACAAGTATCTCCAAATGCCACAATAGTTACAACGCTTGTCACTGGCATCTTTTAAACCAAGGTGTTTTGGGAACGGGGGAGGGGCAAGATGCGCATGCAAAGTCAACAGGCCAGAGGGGTGCTAAAGGCTTATGGGAACAGGGATTCTCCGTCAGGCCCTGATGGAACTGAAAATTGCCACAAAGAGCCATCAGCAACGGCCACACCGCAACACGCAC
>NW_010261597.1:0-4752 GCF_000690775.1 Eurypyga helias
AAAGCCGAGCCTGGTTTTATGAGAAACTGAATTTTAGAAAAAAGAGAGTGATATGTTGTGCTGTTTAACTATGACAGGCTCTAAAGTCTGAACCTGTACGGCAGAAACCCTGGTGTGATACCGGTTAACCAGGCAATCTGCCTTTCTTTGAGCAATTTCAATTTCTGGAGCACTTCCCTATCCATTAATACATTCTAGATTTGCTTAAAAATATCTGACTTAAAGTCACATGTCTTTTGCTCACTTCTCTTTTTCCTGCATCTTTATAAAGGTTTTGTTACCATGGTTGCAAAAAGGAGACTCTCAAAACCTGATGCTTCCGGAGTGACCTGCAAGACAGACGTGCTGAGTAGGTGCTCAGGTATAATCCTACAGGGAATGGAGACGTGTTGGTAGAGACAACAGCTCCCAGGCAGGGAGAGGGCCAAAATGACAGTTTTGGTAATGCTGGTTGTTAGTGACACTGTTGGTCTTTGCACACTCTGTCTAATCACAATAAAACAACACTAAAAGCAGTGCTGTATCTCTTCTTAGCCCTTCTGTTCTCATACCTCTGGTCAGTGTTCACCGCCCTGAGCTTCACTGCTTTCAGAGTCTGCAGATTTATCACATTTGGTCAAAACTGGTAATGCATAGATCGAACGCAAAATAGCCTCTCTATGTAGCTGGAGGGAAGACAGTTATTTTTTGCTTCAGCAGATGGGTGGCTGCCTAAGAGGCAGGTCTGGTGGCAGCACCTACATTAACTGTGTGCTTTTCAGGCTAGAGGAAGGTATGAGCTCCAGCGTAGCTCGTAATCTGTTAGTGGGTATGTCTCCCACGTCATTAAGCCGCTGGAGGTGTAGCTTAACTGTCTTTGATTGTGGATGACTAGAAGGGGTGAGTACAAAATGTTCCTTTCTGGTGTCATGCCGCAGGGATAACTGCTTTATAGGATCTGCGTGTTGGCACCCAGTCGGCTGCTGTCAAACGGCACTGGTTGGTCTGGTCCTGTAAGTGGTTCCCGTGTCCCTCTCATTTCTTGCCAGAAGGTTATTTTTGAATTCGTTGTTTATGTGAAGGATCCTTGCTATTTTTATTGCGAAGTACATTTGATGTGGCATTTCTTGTTTTCTCAGAAACAAAGAGGTCACGGATTTCTGATAAGGAGAAGGCCTATGTCCTTGGTGGAGTGGAGAATGAGGGAGTCTTTGAAGAGCTCCTTAGAACATCCGGAATTATACTGAAAGCTGGGGAGGGACAGAATGAAATAGGTATGGGTGACACACTTGCTCTCTCTGTATCTGAAAACCTGCAAAGATGACTCGTGCAAAGATGTGTTTTACTCGCAGAGCAAAAATGCTTGAGCCAGCTTGTTCCTAAGTTCAAGCAAACCTTCATCTGGCCTCTTATTTGTTATATGACTCTTGAATTGCACAGTTCCAAACCCAAACTCTACCAGCTTTTTGGGTGTATCCCTGCTAAGTCAAAAGAATTCTGAAAGATTGGAGGTATATGGAATAAGATGAGACTGCATCTGTGTTTGCAGTGAGGAGTTACAGAGGCAGGAGCTCGGAAACAGGAAAGCAAACATGTCCTGTTGCCTTTCAGCTCAGACAAGACCTTTGGGAATTCCTGTACTAAGCCTTTTTAATGCTATTGGCTGCTCTCAGCCCAGACTGGAGGAAGCACAAGCGGTGATACCGCTCAGGCTTCTGCTGACTGGACTTCTCAGTGGAGCAAACACAGAAGTATTGGTGGGTGGGCTCAGAAGCTTGCACCTAGTGTAGCTGTTGTTATGATGTTGTGTGGATAAAATGTGTCTGGTTCTTTATTTTCTTTTTAGCTGTAGACCAAATGGCTTTCCAGAAGAAGCTCTGCCTGGCCCTAGAGAAGCACCCTACTTACCCAGACGTAAGTAACAGACTCTGCTTTGACAGGAGCCAGCTTAAAACTGTTTTCTATGTAGCAAAAGATGCAAATGTAGCTGCCTGTCCCTGCTAGTCCCACACAAAAGTATGTAATACAGTAGCTTATTTTGGATTTCCCTGGTCCGGATTCTCTAATTCTCTTAATGTTGCTGTTCCAGCCGCTTGGTCCCACTGTCCTGCTACGCCTGTCTCTTCTCAGCTGTTATGTCGAAATAGGCAGAAAAAGATGACCAGCCTGTGCCTCTGTTGCCCAGCCTTGGTGTGCATGCTCCAAGATTGGCGTTGCACCACCATGCCCTGTCAAAGTAATCCGTTGGCAATATTGTGCAATAGACAAAGACTCTTAGTGGAGAAAACCCACTTGCCTGACTTCCTAGAGGAAGCTGTGTTTGGTTTTGTGTTGGCTGGGAGCTCTAGAACTGCCACAATGTGGTGCTCCTCTCCAGTCCTCAACAAGCCCAGTGTGAAAGTCCTGAGACCAGTGATTTGCCTGCACATGTTTTTTGGGTGCAGCTCTTGTCGTGTTAAATGTTGCTGTGTCAGCTGAACAGGAAGAAGGGCGAAGCCCTTTTAAATCAACATAAAATGTGAGACAGTTCTTTAGAGTTGTTTTGTAGAAAGAACAGTGTTTCCTTTTGGAAATGGTTTAGACAAGAGTTTGTTTACTACCCAGCATTCCTTCCATCCCAATATCTGTCTGTCCGTAGTTCCCTGGCTAGCACTTCCCTGTTCTCATCATCTGCTCACCGAGTGTCCAAAAAGGCAGCAGTTTGGGGCATCTTTTCACAAAGCAGATAACTTCTCTCTGCATTGCAGGTTGTGAACCAGTTTATCAGCGGCTTGGAATCTCACATCAAGGACAGAAACCAGTTCAAGAACTGTCTCTTGCCGTGCACTCCCATACGGACTGAGGGGTCGAGGTCAGAGCAAATGCATTTTGTCTTCCCCTTCAGTCAGAGCCAGGCTCTAGTTTTACGAGCTGCCCGTGGCATGCGTTGGGCTCCAATGATCCTTTATAGCAAGAACCAAATACGGGGGGAACAAAATAGACAAGGCTGGTGGAAGTCAGCTGTTTTTTTTCACATTTTTTCCAGGAGTTGCAGCTTAACCACAGGGACTTCTGCATTCCCAGCTCATGGTAGTCTTGTAGAGAGTAAGCTCATTCAGAGCTAAAGTGCAGTTCCACATCTGTGTGTGTGTGTCTGCAGTGACCATATGTTACCATAAGTCATTGTGAGTGGGTTTTTTAAAAAAATGAAATGGGGAAGGAAAGAGTTACAGCCTGTTCTCCCAACATGTTTTTATTACAACTGTGGTGGAATCTTTTGTCTTGCAGGACTCTGGTGCACTCATATTGTGAAAGCCTCATTAAGCTCCTCCTTGGAATTAAGATCTTACAGGTATGGGCACTAGTTTGCTGTTTACAGTGGTGTTTATTTAGGGATCCTTTTGCTTATGTAACTAGAGGATGAATAGAACTGGTTGTGAGGCAGATGAGGCTGCATCTGGAACAGTGTCCAATTGCGTGTTTCTTTAGGGACACGAAGATGCTCAGGGCCTGGAGCACATGGCATACAAGAAGGGACAGGGAACTGGGTTTGTTCAGTCTTCAGAAGAGGTGATAAAGGGAGATTTTGTGGTCCTCAGATATCTAATTGCACAGTGTAGAGAAAACAGAGCCAGACTCTTCTCAGAGGTGAACAGGGATGGGATGAGAGATGACAGCTCAGGTCAATCATGGGAAATCCTGGTAGAATATAACCACTTCCACTGTGGAGAATGTTTTCTATAAGAACTAGAATGGGTAGACTAGAGAGGTGATGGAAACTCCATTATTGGATCAGTTTGAATCTTGGAAGTGTTTAAAAATGGACAAGATGCTGATGATCCTGCTGGCAAGAACAACTGCTGTGAGGTTGTGTACAAGCTGTAGGCCTTTCTGGCATTAGGCAAGAGATTTCTTATACAGGAAATAATTGTGTTGGTTTTGAGTATTTTATTCTCTGCATATTTTACCTTTTGTGAAGGGTGAGTTTTGGGGGCAGTGCCATAGCACAAGCAGTAAATCAGCATCCTAACACCGTCTTTCTGCCTTTCTTCTAGCCTGCTGTCATAACACTGTTGTTGGAAAAGATCCCTGAATTCTTCTTCGATGTGTGAGTATAGGCTGTCTTCTCTCTGCCTTGAAAGGAAATGTCTGCTTTTGGACAATCACCAGCTGTTTGACTTTGTTACTTCAAATTTACCTGAATGGATGTTTGCAGTGATGGCTTTTTCTTTATACACATGTAAAATTATCCCTGGGGTACCGTGACTTTAAACTTGCGGGTGCATAAAGCCGACGATAAATCTATAGAAGCTGAAATATGGACATACCTCATGATCTGTTACACTTTTCTTGACTGCTGGCACAAGCTTGGGAAATATTTCAGTGGAGGGACTACGGAGTGCCTCATTATTTAAAAAAAGATAGAAGTGGCTGGCAGAGTTTGAGACGGCTGCTAGGTGCAAACAGACATCCCTTAAAGAATGCAGGTTGTGTTCAAACAAGGAAAATAGAAAAAGCATCTATTGGTTTTGAATGTGGAACATCATAGCAGAGTGAGAGGTGTTGAGGCAGTGTGCACTGACAGCCCAGAAAGCCAGCCGTATCCTGGGCTGCATGAGGAGAAGTGTGGCCAGCAGGGTGGGGGAGGGGATTCTCTCCGTCTACTCTGCTCTGCAAGGAAGCTGGGGGGGACTTTTTACAAGGGCCTGTAGTGACAGGACAAGGGGTAATGGGTTTAAATTGAAAGTGGGGAGATTTAGATTAGATATCAGGAAGAAATTCTTCATGGAGAGG